>NC_143187.1:17579200-17883500 GCF_047325235.1 Durio zibethinus
GCGCATTTGATTATTGATTGTTGTCTATTGCTTCTGTATTGTTGTGATTATTGCTTCAGGCGCAACACATTGCATGTTTGAATTGTCATTTTCAATTATTTTCTTCTTTTAAAAGAAAAATTTTTTTATGCAAAAGAGGTTATAGTCTAAAATAGAGAAAAATATTATAAATATTAAGAATCAGATTCCAAACATGTTAAATATCACTTTTTAAAATTAATTTTATAAATCAATTAAATTAAATTTTAAATTCGAATTTTTTTTAATTTCTTTTCTAATCAATCACTTTATATTTATTATTATGCATGGTTCGAATTCCAATGAATGAAATCACCTCAACATTTTCCCTTGAGTTTTGCAGAGATCCATGGTTAAGAACAAAAGCATGCATTAGTCAACAACCTTTTCTTGTCATCGTCGAATCAAGTTTACGACCAAATTTTGATTACAAAATTCTCCTGGATTGATTTCATGCGTCCTGATCATCTCTTTTTCTAAAAATATTGCATTATCTCCTTGAATTCCTAAAATAAGGGATTTAAAAAATGGTGGAATAACGGAATAGTGGCCGTTATTTTACGGTAATGTTGATGTTCGTCACAGCTATTGAAAAAATATCAGATGAGAATGTCATTCACGATAATAATGACATGTTACGGCTGCAAAAAATGACCTAACAATAAATAACGACAAAAACAGATCATTATAGTCACAACTTCGTTTTTTATTCAAAAAAAAAAAATCTCAATTTTCATTTGAGAAAAACCAAAAAATAAAAAACAAAAAACACAATCTGAATCAAATTCAAAACCTCTATTAAGATCAAGCACGAGTAAGTAAAGATGTGAGGTTTCAAGTTTAAAAAAAGGTGCACTGCTCAAGGGAAAGAAGGAAGAGAAAGAAAAAAAAGAAAAAATTGTTTCAAGCTAGGCAGTGAATGAAGGAGCAGCAGTAGGTGATGGTTGGAACTGGAGGTTGCATCTTGAGTTCAGGTTAGGAAAGAATAAGAGGTGTCGCTCGTGAGAAAAAAAGAAGAAGGAAGAGAAGAAAAATGGATTAGGGACTTGTTAGGACCTAAATGGCATAGTTGAAGATTAAGGACAAAAAAATTAGAAGCATTCTGCTACTCTTGGGCCAAAAAAATAGTAATAAAGAAGATTTTTCAGTTGGGTTTTGGTTTAAGTGTTGGGTTGGTAAGCAGCAAAGAGAGGACCTTCTATGGGTTTGTTGTAAACTGTATATGTACAACTCTCTCGGCTTTCAACCGTGGCCTGTGGGGCCGAAGCTAATGTAGATAACAAAATATGAAAAATCCAACCATATTTGGAAGATAAAGACAATGTCTGGAAACAAAAGAGGGCTTGGACTAGACTTGTTTTTACATAAAAGATGACAATTTATTTTGTTTTTAGGCTGAATTTATGGTTATAGGTTTTAATATTAAAATTTAATTGAATTTAATTTTTATATTTTTTAGTTTTTTTTTATTTGTAATTTGTTCATTTTTAATTCATAAATATAAAATATTTATAAATAAAGAGATACATTATTAATAACTAGATAAATTTAAAACTGTTTGAAATATGAAAAACTCTTGCAATGACAAAAAATTATGATTATTATTTTTCTTATATAAATAAAAAAATCATAAAATTACTTTAAAAATTATTCAAAATTTTTTTTATGATATAATTATAATTATTATATTTTATAATAAATTATATAAAATTAAAAAAAATTCACGACCGCGATGAACGTAATGATCATGATAACAACCGTTATGTCCGTAACCGTGATAAATATAACACGATCGAAAACGTGATTGCTACCTTAATTTGAATTCATGTCCTGGATTAATAGGTTATGAATCATAAAAACATGATAAAGCAGCAAGCTGGTCATATAACTCGACGGCCAAAGAATTTCCTTCAGAAATGGCAACCGCGACGTGATCAGCGTCACAAAAAACTTCCAGCTCTTTCCGGAAAGAGCCATAAAATTTTGGGAAGCACTTATAAAGATATGTCAATGGAATCACTGTTGACCGAAGAGTTATCGGATGGCAATAGCAGGGGTTTGACACATGTAGCGAAAGGGTTCATATAGCGATCTATGTATGGCCAGAGCTCCGTAGGTTTGTAATTACAATAAGCTAACTAAAAATACCGGAATTTAGAGTTTTGATGGATAAAGTGGCGAAGGAATTTGGATTCGACCAAGTACTACAAATTCCATGTGAGGAACAAGATTGTAAGCAAATATTGCATGATGTGGCTCTTCACCAAATATCTAACAACATCAATGAGAAGATTTTGAGACAAACTTGTTCCCTAGGTTATTTATACATATATATCATTCTCTACATTTGGTTTAGATTCAACATTATTAATTTTTACCATTTAAGTGTTTGGTTCAATGATATAAATATAAATATATATATATTTTGCTCGAGGAGGGAGTTTGAATTTTCGATCCTCCAAAATAAAAAAAATAGTATTATGATTATCTAGTTTTTAATTGAATATAATTTAATTATGTTGGCTAACTTTACTTATTTGATTAATGAGATCTTGTTCAATAGCAAAGTATAAAATATTACACTTTTTAGATCTTAAGTTCAAGTTCCATATCAAAAAAATTATCCCAAAAAAAAAGAACTCTTTATCTTGAGTTCAAACTTCTTAAGCTTTTTCCACCCATCGCACCCAATAGAAACTCTCTAATTCCATCTACTTTCCAACACCTCAAAAAACTCCTCAAGCACAAGACCTTCCTAGCCATTGGCCTTTAAAATTACCCCGATAATACATAATGAATCAAGTATGCTCAACACTCAAAGCCACAAACGGTAAATGCACGTGTTGCGGTCAAGTCAATAGCATTAATTGACTTCAGAGCGACCTCGATGACCCATCCAATTCATCAACATGGGCAAAATTTTCTATCCTCTCACAGTTGTTCACAAGAGGGAACCTTTTAAAACCTCCTCAGTGAATCAAATCTTACTGCCGCAGCTACCATCCCCGATGCATTTTTCTCATTCCTTTGAGGCCTAACCTTCTAGAATATACAAAGCATTATGCAAATTTCCTTTCATCAAGACCATGCCGCCTTGCGTGACTTCTAACCCCCCAACCTTTGGTAAAATAACCCTACCCTTGGAAATCTAACAAGCTCAATTATATTAGATTTCTAGACATCTTTGGGACATAGGCCACACCATCCAAAGAATACATAATACCGTCATAATTTTTTGGTTAAATATTTAATTAAGGATTTAACCTTTGTGTGTTTTTTCAATTAAGGATCTCATTTTTAATGTAGTTTAATTTAATATTTAAAGTTTTCAAATGTGATCAAATAAGGAGTAAGTTACGACTATGACTTACACATGCTGCTAAGTCTACTTTCCATTTACATTTGCTAAAGCTATTAAATCCAATCTAATTGTCATAACATATAGATCTAAAAATTTAAAGCTAGACATAACTTAAGGTATTGTCACCAATCTTTTTAATTAAGTGTGATTAGCCACCTAATGAATCTATCCTTTTATAGATCTCCTAAGCTTGACTAAGAGTCTATAAAAAATAAGTTTTGGCTTACAATCAAAAGAGGGTCTGAAAGTTCAATTATATATGAAAAATGTTATAGTACCCTTACATACCCATTCAAAGGATAGTACCATTTTATTTTAAATTATTCTAAGGTCTTAATTCTAATGGTATTAAATTTTAATGTTGAATATTTGAATTAACATTTAAGATTATCTATCAATCTCGTAGAATTCTTAAAAATACTTTTTTACCTCAAGAGTATTCAAAAATCTCATTTACTCTTTTAAAGAGATTCCGTTGTTGGAAAAAGATTTATATCACTTTTTTTTATTTCTGTTGATTTTTTTATTGAAAATATATCTAATTTTTTCATCATTTGGGTCAAATTAAAAATATTTTCTCACCTAAAAATATCTTAGATAATCATTTATTTGTGATTACCAAGAATTTCATCCTTGGAATTTATTTTTTATTTCACTACTTTTATTTCTAAATTTTTCATCAATCGAGTCAATTTAGAATTTTTTACAAGTTTTATTTCTAAATTTTTCACCATTTGGGTCTCTTTAAAAAAAACTCTTATTAGTTTCCTAATCTTTGGAAAGAAAATAATATAACAATTATTTTTTAAGTTTCATTTAAATTCTTTCATCATTTGGGATAAATTTAAAGAAATTTCTCATCTAGAGATTTCTTAGAAAATTTATCATTTGAAATTTCTAAGATTCTCATCCTTGGATAATTGTCAAATATTTTTCAACCAATTTTTTTTTAAGTTACATTTTTTTATTTGGAAAATAATACAATTATTTTTATTAAAATTTCATCTAAATTATTTCACAATTTGGGACAAATTTAGAGAAATTTTTCATCTAGAAATTTCTTAAGAAATTTGCCATTTGAAAATTTTAAGAATATCATTTAATTCCAAAATATTTATTAAAATTTTTTATGTTTTAATTTTTTAAAATTTTCCTAAATTTAATCATGCAAAATACTTTAAAAATAAACAAAATAAAATAAAAATACCATAATAAGAAAACGGCTTGGCTCAATTAAAAAACTGGCCTAGCTGTAGGAAGAGAACGGCTGAAATGGCTTGGCTTGGCTCGGTTGGCACCAAGGGCTCTGGAACATGAGTCAAGGTAGGTCAACACTACAGGTTAAATCCCTAGGCGGTTAAACACACGAATCCTGGGCTGGATTAATTGCTAAAATGACATTATTTGGCCAAATGTATAAAAGGCTAAATTTCTTTTTTTTTCTTCAAATTTTTGTTTTCATTCTCTCTCTCCTCTTCTATTTTCTCTCTCTCTCTTTTTTGACCAAGAAGAACTCTAGTTGAATTTTCATTAGATTTTGAAAACTCTCACTAGAATTTAAGTTGAGTCATTAAAAGCTTGTCAAATTTTGGAAAGCTAATGTTAAAAACTGGGAATTTCGTTGAAAACTAAGATTTTGCCGAAAAGTTACCAGAATCTTCAATGATCGCAAAAAAATTCCACTGAAAACTAGGATTTCCAAAAAAAAATTTCCAAAAAAAAACTTGCAAATCTTCTTTTTCAACAAAAAATTTTCCCTAAAATTTTCATAATCTCTAGTTGCCTTTGTATTTTTCTCTCTAATAATCTATATGTCCCTTTTTTCTAATCTCTTTATGTGTATTTTCTCGTTGAATTTAGGTTCATATTTATAGGGATCAAATGATGAGAACCCTAAACTAGAAAAGAGTTTCAATTTCCTTTAAATTCCAACTTTTCACTTAAATTTTAACCTAAACTTTATCACCCAAAGAAATACTCCTAAATAAATTCAACCACCCCAATCTTTTCCTAATTTTTTTCTATTTTATTTTTATTTTTATTTTTTTTACAAAAAAAAAAAACTACAACCCTAGACATATTGAGGTGTCCACAGTGACCCCTCTTCATGCACTTTCTGTGAAACAAAAATTGTACAAAAATATAGACAACCCAAACAAGAATAAATTCGACTCACTCATTCTCTTTTTTTGTAAACTTTTTTTTAAACAAATAATTAAACTTTTCGAATAACATAAAAATTCTTCTAAGCAAAGGCTTACAACTTTTAAAAAATATATAGGGCTCTTTTAAACAGAGACTCTACAACTTTTGAAAAATAAATGAGGCTCCTCTAAACAAAGGCTTTACAACTTTAAAAAATTAACTAAGGGTTATTTAAACGAAGTTCTATAACTTTTAAAAATTATATAAAGCTCTTCTAAATAAAGGCTCTACAACTTTTAAAAAATAAACGAGACTCTTCTAAACAGAAGCTCAATGACTTTTGAAAAATAAATAAAGCTCCTCTAAACAGAGGCTCTTTTTAACAATCGTGCCTAGAGGTCTTATAGATTATGTCTAAAAAAATTTCAAGAGATTATGGCCAGAGTTCATACAAATCGTTTTTAATATCGAAAAATACTCCTTGGAACATAGGCTTTACAACCTTAAAATTTTAAAAAATCTTTCTTGTTCATGACTAATTTTCTTGAAACATTCTCTTTCAAGGATTAGAATCTTACCTTATAGGTTTCTTTTCAAACAAGAATTTAAAACTCTTTTACTGAAAAGTCTTCATATTTATCTTTTTTGTGTGAGATATTGCAATATCCATGTTTCCTAGATTCATGCACTTAACATTCCTAAATGCAATGCATGCTATGCACATGTTGATTGATTAATTCTTTTTCAATCAGAGTACTTAAGTTTTCAAGATTGTTCCTTTTAGATCTTGAACTCTTTCAACTTCGAACAAATTGACTTGGCCTTTAATCAAGTCCAAAAATTCGCATCCGATAAATTTTAGAGTTTCACATCTAAATTCAAAATTTCTCATTCAAAAAATTTAGGGGTTCATATCCAAAATTTTAAAGTTTCTCATTCAACAACTTTTTGTGATTCACATCCAATTCTTTAAAGATTTGAATTCAAAAAACTTTGAAGATTCACACAAATTCCAAGATTCCCATTTAAAAACTCAAAGACAAAAATTTTCATTCAAAAATTCTCATTTAAAACTTCTTAAAAATTTTCATTCAAAGATTCTCATCATTTTTAACATTAAAAATGTTAATTTAAAAGGTTCACAAGTTTAGAATTCTAAATGTTTTTCTTATAAAATATTTTTCATTCGAGGATTCCCAACCTTATCTTAAAAAGCTTTCTTCAAAAAGTTTAAAATTTCTTGTCACGAAAATTCTCAATCTTTCATCAAAGTCAAAATTTTGTATATAATGAATATCATGATAATGACGTAAATGCTTTCTTAATTATGCAAATGCAACAATCTAGGTTCTTACAATAATGCAAATGCCATAATCTAAACCATGATTCAAATGTTCACTACAAGAGGCAAATGCATAGTCAGCCAAGATTCAAATATTCACCAAATTATATACATGTATTGTTCAAACAACAATGCAAACACAATACATGTAATACAGATGTCACTGACATTAATGTCATGAAATTTTAATTAATTATGGTAATATGGTTCTCAAGACTCCACCATCTCACATTTTTTTAGCATTTCAACACTAACAATTTCAAAACAAATTTTGTCAACTGATCTATGTTATTTTCATCACTTGATCACAACTAATAAACTTCTCAGCACTAGCAATTTCAGAACAAATTTAGTCCACTGATCCACATTATTTCTATCATTTGATCATAACTTATAGGTTATGTCGACCAATCCATTACCATATTCATCACTTGGTCATCCCATATGTCTTTACAAATCATCTTCTTAAACTTCTTCCATCTTTTTATTTTTTTTGCCCTTTAGATTCTTTTTTCAAAGGAATACAAGAATCTTTTATAAACATTATCATTCATTAATTATCATTTCAAATCATGACAAATATAATGCAATCATACGTTTTCTTGATTTATTCTGGAGATGCAAAAATAAGAAAGTACAAGATGAATTAAGAGAAAAGTAATCAATACAAAAATGAATATGGTACAAAAATAAT
This sequence comes from Durio zibethinus, assembly GCF_047325235.1. Classification (NCBI taxonomy): domain Eukaryota; kingdom Viridiplantae; phylum Streptophyta; class Magnoliopsida; order Malvales; family Malvaceae; genus Durio; species Durio zibethinus. Next base: position 17,586,761 of record NC_143187.1, read on the forward strand.
AGGCAAAGGAACAAGTTCAAAGCATGTCATTAGGATGAATGGTATTGAATGGTACAACAATGTCCAAACAATGAATACTTAGATAATTCTTAACATTAATCCAGAATTCTTTTTCAAAAACTCATTCCATTGACTTTCAAAATCATTTTGAGCTCATTAAACTTTACCTCAGCTTTAACGGATCTTCAGATGTCTTTGATCTTCCATATATTTAAACTGTCCATCCAACTTTCAACTCAAATATTTTTTACCTAATCGCCCTTTTGGATTTTCAATTTAAGTCTTATTTTTCTCTCATATTACATTTTTTTCATTTTTCATTTTTTCCTTTTTTCTTTTTCTCATTTTTCATTCTTTCATTTTTTATTTTTTTTCTTTTTTCATTTTTCCATTTTTTTTATCCATTATTGATATTTCTGACATATTAATCTTTAAAACAATATAGCATGATTTCATTGTTCCATCACAAGCATGCTTTAGCCCAACATATGATCATTTAATTTGAGCATTCAAATTTGATCAAAATGGACTTTTAAAGGTTGTAATGTAGGCTATACTAAGGAGTCATAAAAGAAATGGATAAAATAGGCTCAAAACGTATGTTTAAATGGCTTAAAACCAAAGGATTATTTTTGATCATTTTATGCAACTTGGCATTTTGTCACATTCCACATCATTTCACTACTTTTTTCATTTTTCATTCATCTTATTTCTCATAAAAAGATTCTCATTACTTTGCCCCAACTAATTTGTGGCATTCATTTTTCTTTTTTTTTCCTTGTAAGAGATTATTCTTTTCCCTCTTTTTTTTTTTGACTCTCTATCTTTAAAGTATTTTACGATCTTTTGCTTTTTTCTTTTTTCAAGTAAATTTTTTCAAAATTTGTTCCCCAATATGGACAGTGATCATTGGTTAGGATTTTTTTAGAAAAAAATCATAATAGGCTCTAAAAGTGTAACAATGGATGGTTTGATAAATAGTAAAAAAAAAAAGACTATTTTTCATCTCAAACGACCATTTTTTTGAAAATCATCTATTGAACAAAGACAAACTTATGGATCATTATAAATGATTGTATATCTTTAAGACATATCTATTTCATATCTGTTAGCAGCTCGATTTTTTTTCTTAAATAGTTTTTACATATTGAATTTATCAATGTGAATGAGTTTCCAAAATTAAATCTCAAAATTATTGTTATCATTGTCTAAACATCCATCATTTAGAATTTGAGAATAGGAATAATAAGATATGAGAAATAACAAATCATGGAATAATGGCTTGGATGAAAAAGAAAATGTAATGAAATGCATCAACTTGTCTTTTATTAAAATGATAAAAAATAAAATCTTATTGCATGAAAAAAATCCTAACATTACTCTAAAAGAAATCTAAAAATGACAAACAACCTTCAGCTAGCCTTAACATCTTTGTCCTTTTCAAAATTATGCCCTCATGTGATCAGGTGAAGGGTTTTTATTGACATCTGTCTCCCTAATTCATTGAAGCTCGCCAAACCTTTTTGGATCAAACTTTCTTTCGATTTTCACTCAGAGCATAGACATTCTGATTGGGCATTGGATTGAAACTAATATTAGGTGTTGTTATCCCTTTTGTATCAAAGTTTATCATTCCATCATTGACCAATCATTGCACCTTATACTTTAGGGTAGTACAATTTTAAGTGAAATAACCAGCAATTCCATAGTGATAGTCATAATGAGTTGTAGGATCATACAACTTAGGATAAGGTGGCTTGAGTGACTCCAGACGATTGGGGGCAATTAAGTGATTGTTGTAAAACTTTCGGTATAACTCCGTATAGGTTATAGGAATTGGGTCAAATATTGATTTTTTTCAAGTAGTCATAACTCTCGTAAACCACCCATTTCTTCCTTCTCTCTTCACTCCATCTCTTCATTTTTTTTCCTCACCTTCTGTCTTTCATTTGTATACATATATAGATATAGCTTTCGTAATCCTTTATACATAGATCTTTTTTGCACCTCCCTTGTAAATGGTATCAGAGCTCTAAGCTTGTACAAAGGTTTGCTAAAGCTTGTATTATAGATTCAACAATAAAGATCTACTTGTTATTCATCTTGTAAGATTTTTTTTACTCTTACTTGCATCTTAAGCTCTTTGTTTCAAAGCTCATACGTGCATATCTGAGTTATGGTTGGCTTTTGTGACCTGAGTTATCTTTGTTACTAGCATTTCAGAATAACACACCGATTTTAAACACCAGAAACATGGAAACTTATGAAAAAAATTCTTGTATTTGTCAAGATAAATCTTATAATCATGACTTGCATATAGATTCTAAGTATGAATCTAGTAATATTAGCATAAGTAGAATTGTAAATGGTTTAATAGATTTAACTTCTTTCTTTTTTCATAAACTTTTTGTAAAAATGGATACTATAGAAGACAAAGTAGATATGCTTGTAGAAAAGATAAACCAAAAACATGTTCCTCCAGACACATCTATAGATTTTGGACCACTTTACTATGGCAATATTATGATGAATGATGATAAACCTTTATCTTTCTTAACAAAAAAGAAACAAGAACAACTTGATTTTGACTCTTATAAATATATAATTGAAAATTTTAAAGATAAAATGAAAAAAACTGAAAATCCAACACAACGGATTGATTATCTTCAAGCAATAGAGACTCTTTATGAAAAAATAAAGACCTCTTTATTACATATAAATATCATTATATGCTTAATTATGAAACAACCAGTGCCAGTAGTGAAGAACCAAATGATGATATAGTAGATGATAATTTTAAAATTCTTGCTACTAACCCAGTAGTAAAGGATGAACCAATTTCATCCGATGAAATCATATCTGATGAAACAGATAGTTCTGATGATCAACCAGATCCAGAACTAAGTGAAATTCCTATCCCTCAAATAGATACGCGTGAAAAGAGAAAAGCAGAAGCAATATCTAACCAAGATATTGATGATATATGATGATTTCCAGATTTATTAGATCCTGATATAATATATCAACATCTTTCTCATTTGAAAGAAAAATATTCTCACCTAAACCAAGATGAGATAAAATAAATTTTTGATTCTGGCCAAACAGGTCAGGTTAAGATTGAAATCCATGTTATCGATTCGTTAAACATATGAACGGTTTCTCAATGCGATACTTATTTAGACTTAACCAAAGTCCTTCTTAAAGACTATGAAAAAATCATAAACGATTGGGCACAATCTATGTCTATTGTTGTCACAGGTTACAAGGAGCAATGGAATAAAAAAAGATTTTTCATCTACTTTTGTGGCATATGGCAAGATGATATCCTTCAATTTTTCAAAAAATAAGAAACTACAACCCTCGAAGAGCAGCAAAAATCATCTCTGTTAGCTACAAGAAATATACCTCAACTTTTGAAAGATTTAACCCAAATCTTGAAAAATGAGTTTTGTGGTAGTACAAAATCTCTGGATCCCACTCAAGAAGCTCAATTTATTTTATCTAAATTAAAATTATGTGATATTAAGTATTTAGATGATTTTTCTAAAAAATATCTTTCTGAATATCAAAAATTGAATGAAAAACATTCAAACTTTTTGTTACAACAATATTTTCTCAAACTTCCTTCACCATGGGATGAATTATGTTCACAAAATTACCCCGTTTACTTTGAGTTAAAATTCAAAACTGTTCATGTTGCAAATCCCAGCATAGAACCTTATGATACTCTTGGATATAGAATACATTATGTTCAAAATCAGGTCAATGAATACTGCCTCAAGCAAAAAATTGCTAAGCAGGTAAAATCCAAATTTTCGTATAAACAATATACAAAGATTTTGGAAAATGAATTTTAATTTGGTTGTAATAAACAATCTTTTTCAAATAAACATCGTTTTAAGAAAAAACAAAAATATTTTTGGAAAAAATGGAAACACACAACTTTTAAACCTAAAAAAGGTAAATTTGTTGTTAAAAAGAAGAAAAAATCTTCTAAAAACAATTGTAAATGTTTTCTTTGTGATCAAGAAGGTCACTATGCAAATACTTATCCTAACAAAGGAAAAGTGCGAAGAAAATGATCAAAAAACTTGATGAAACTTTTCTTCAAATTTGTTTTGCTGAAGAATTATTGACAAAGAAATTTATTATGAAGTTTTTTCAGAAACGAATTATAGTTCTTCTAAAGATGAATCTGATTTTATTTTTATGTTAAATATTGAATCTAACCAAGATACTGTTTCAGTAACCTCTTCTACAGGTACAACCACTACCAACGAAGAAGGTATGGTGAAACTAAAAAATATTATGAGAAAAACTCATTTTATTTCTGATGAAAAACTAAAAGAATTACAACTCATCAAACCCGATAAGATCTACAAAACAAGTTAGTTTAAAAAATTCTAACATTAGTCTAAACGCCATATAGAAAAACTATCTGGTGACACAGTCGCTAACGATTCTCAACAAGGATCGGTAGAAATTCTTCTTTTTACTAAAAAAAGATAAACCGTTTTCTTTCTAAATACCCAAAGGTCAAATACATCCATATATGAATGATTTTGATCACCATTAAACCACTATTTTTATCCACAAAGGATATTCCCATAATAGTTGTTTTAATGGACCATCGTTTTCAAAACCCTGCTAATGCTGTAATTTGTGGAATCCAATCCAATTTAGCAGTAGAAGTAGTTTTATTTAAAGTTAAACCAAACTATTTTTTTTTTTTTTTTATGAAAACATTGAAAAATATTTAGGTCTTCGAATCAAAATACTCAATTCTGATTTCGAATCCACTTCTCATGATCTTTCAATCAATTGGTCAGCGGTTTATGAATTTACAAATACTACTAATACCTCTATCAAACCGATAGATTCCAATATTATTGAAATTTTTGAACCAGACAAATTTGATTCAGAAATTAAACCTAAACTAGTTAATCTCGCAGACTTATCAAACTTAAAAGAAAGGTGTCTCGAAGATCTTTCAAATACTTTTAAAAAACAGAACGTACCAAGTTTAGAATTTTTCTCATCAGGAAAAAATCTTTACTTTAAAAATCCCAATGAATAAACCAGTTTTAATCCAAACCTTGTTCTACCTCCCATAAATATTTTTAAACATCAACAAGATGAAGATACAGAGAGTATAATTAGTAATCAATCTTTTTGTACTCTTTATCGAAGTTTTTTTTCAGATTTTCATGGTACAAACAGTATAAAAGCCCTCAGACGAGCAAATAGTATACGCCAATCAGGTAATACTGATAATGCTCAAATTTTATTTTTACAGGAGATAATCTATCTCAGTAAGGTATAGGTGATAACCAAACCCATTATCATTCTGTTAATTCTGTGATCAACTCACATACCTCTTCTTCTAGAAAAACTAGAAATGAAGATATCAAAATGTTTCATTCTATAAATAATTTTCGTATTTCCAGACAACAAGTGCCAAAAATAATATCATTTGCCAACAAGGTACACTATTATACTTATATAGAAGGTTATTTTTATTTTCAAAATTATAAACCCTATAGTTTAAATATCTTGATTGACACAAGAGCAACAATCTCTAGTTGTCGACTTAATGCTTTGCCACCAACAAAATGGCAACCCATGAAACATCCTATAATCATAGTAGGTATCGATGGTAAAGAAACCATTGTTAGCCTAAAGGCAAAAAATATACGTGTTACCTTAAATGATAAAAAATTCATTATACCTAAAATATTATGTTTTCTTACTATGCATGGAGACATTCTGTTAGGAAATAATTTTATACATAAATATTTACCATTTTTTGTTTATCCTAATTATCTTATTTTTACTATTGATAAAAAAATCGATAGATGTTCCTCTTTTATCCAAGCATAATCATGTTTGTGATAATAGTTTTCATCCAGAAATAATACATATTTCTAAATTTAAAGCTATTAATGAAAAACATTGACTTTATAGAATTTTGTAGAAAAACTTCAGTGAAGACCCATTGAAGCTTTGAAAATGCAGTCCTAGATACTGTGAACTTACTCTTTATTCTCCAAAAGAGATTATTAGAGTAAAGCCCATGATCTATACCAAACAGGATATAGATGAATTTGAAATTCAAATTTCAGAATTGCTTGACAAATGTCTAATAGAACCAACTACCAGCCCACATTCTAGTCCAGCATTCATGAAAAGAAACCATTCTGAGATTAAACGAGGTAAACCCCGTATGATTATTAATTATAAGAAATTAAACCAAAATCTTATTTTTGATGGCTATTTTATCCATCGTAAAGATGTTTTAATTAATTTAGCAAAAAATGCTAAATACTTTTCTAAATTTGATTGTAAATCCAGTTTTTGGTAAATCATGCTAAACGATACTTCTAAACCCCTAACTGCTTTTAGTATACCAGCAAGCCATTACCAATGGACGTTATGCCTTTTGGTCTGTGCAACGTCCCTCAAATCTTTCAGTGTTGGATGGACAATATTTTCAGCAAACATAAACAATTTTACTGTGTATATATTGATGATATTTTAATATTTTCAAACACTTTAGATGAGCACAGGAAACACCTGAATATTATTACTCAAGAATTTATTTTACATGGTATTATTTTGAGTCCTAAAAAAGTTGAACTTGAAAAATCCAAAATTGAATTCTTAGTCTTAATCTTTCTGCAAACGGACTAACCTTCCAGGATCATATTATCTCCAAGATCAAAGATTTTCCAGAATAACTGGATAATGTCAAATATCTACAACAGCTGTTTGGTATGCTTAAATATGACATGCAATTTTTTAAAAACTTTTCCAAAAAAGAAAGCTATCTTTTGCATAAATTACGTAAAGATAATGATTTTGTCTGGACACCTAACGATTCTGATATTATCAAACAGATCAAATCATATTTAACCACAATACCTAAAGTCTATTTACTTAAATACGGTGATTTACTTATTTTAAAGATAGATGCCAGTGATGACCATTGGGGACGTTTCTTAAAAGCTAAAAATCTACATAAAAAAGATGAATTGATTTGTGGCTACAATTTCGGTAAGTTCAAACCGAACGAAATAAATTATATTATCTTTGAAAAAGAATTATTAGCCATAAAAAATGGTGTACAGCGATTTCACATCTATTTAACCCCGAAGATCTTTGTTATCCGAATAGATAAGCAAGCAGTCAAAAACTTTCTCCAAAATAAAAAGCTTTTTGATAATTTCAGGCGAATTAGGTGGTACAATTTTCTTTGTTCTTATAATTTTCAAGTAGAGTTCATCAACGGAGACAAAAACCTCCTTACAGACTTCCTGAGTCGACCACATGAATCAAGGAAAATAATCAGTCCAAGACACAGGTGGATGGAGAACCATCAAGAAGAAAACCGGTAAAAAATCCTCTTTTTCTTCTTCTTTTTCTGCTCTTTCTTCTCCAAAACCCCTGATCTTTACAAATCCTAACCCAGGATTTAACTTTTACAATAATCCTAACCAAGGATTATATCTCTATCAACAACCTTTTTATCGACCTCCTTTCATGAGAATTCAATCAAAATACTCTCAGTTTGCTTAAGATCCAAACGAATGAACACCTATGAGTTATTCTCAAATAGTTTTTTCAACAGAACAACTGCTTGAAAGAAAAAAATTCTCTAACCCAGAGATTAAAGATATTTATAATCTTGGACTTGAACCACAAGTCTACAATTTGTTAAACAAAGTTTAGAAATCCCATCTCTCAGAAAACAAATCCAGCTTTCGAAAAAAGATGACCAACTTAGCTGAATTCTTAGTCAAACATGCTAAAAAATTTCAAAATTTTAAGGAAATAGCTTTCCAAAGCCTTCTATCAACAAATCTGGCAAAACAGCAAGATATTGATTTCTTTGCTTTGGAAGAAAATCAGTACAGTTTTCAAGAGATAAATAATTTCTTAAATTTATGTGAATATTTTGAGAAAAAAAATTATGTGTCCTTGAAGCTAAACAAGCTTAAGAGAATTCTTCTTTTTGAAAAAACTGCGATATTCTTAACCAAAGAATTATTCCAACAAATTAATTCTTCTATATTACAGTCAACAGAAACACTGTTGATAGAAAATTTTTTTGATTATTGTACTTCTACGTATATGTATAATACTTCTTTTGGTGAATACATACCTAAACTTAAGTTTCGACTTGACCATGAAAGTTTTGATGTAAAAAGCATTGAATTTGGTTTAGTTGGACAAATAACTGTACAAAATTACTCTTTTCACCTTTTAAAATATTTTTCAGCTTTTATTAAACATCACTTTATTGAATGTGTAAAATGGTCAAAACACTTTTACTACATTCATTTTACTATATACAATCTTTTGGGTACCTTTCAAAGAGAAAGATTTTACCAACCTTATCAAATATGGGAATTTGATATCGTATCCAGTGGACATTTCTTTCAACCCTTAAATATACTTGATCCATCTACTGACCACATCGAATTCTCAAATGATTTAAACAAAACCATCTATAAATATACGAACCTAAACTCCTACCATTTCTAAACAGGAACTGACCTCATGGACAAAGAAAATTTTTTCTCCATTTAGCCACCAAACCAGACTATCCAAAAATAGCTTGCTGGACAGATGGCAGATGCATTTTTGTTATCAGATTTTTGAAACCACATGACGATTTTGATATAGAAAATGCCCTATAAGTAATTGAGCTTTTTGAAAAATTATCTAAAATAGAAGATCTTGATCATCCAATCGACCTACTATACTAGTATAAAAAAGAATGGTAAATGGGAAATAAATCACATTCTGGATCTCCTCAATCTCTCTAGTCCCTTAACGCACTGGATGAAAAATTTCATAACTTAAACAATACTATGAAAGGATAAACTTTGCATATTCTAATCCAGGATAAGCTAGAACAAACAGTCGACACAAAAAGATGAAACTCCATTCGATGCCAACGACTAGCAGACAAAAAATACTATAGCAGTCAACTGTAAGAGTCACTGTAACAGACAGATAAAATGTCACTATAGCAGTCACTGTAGTAGAAAAAGACAGAGACCTATTACGAAGGATACTGTAGCAAGTCACTGTAACGATACTGTAGATAAAAATTTTACTGTACACTGTAGCGATAACTGTACAGAGTTACTATTCATAAGTTAGAATTTTTCTATTTAAAGCCTCATTGTAACTAAGCTCGATGAGGAAAATTCCTTTTTTTTTCCTTACTTCTCTTTTCACTCCATCTCTTCATTTTCTTTTTCCTCACCTTCTGTCCTCTACTTGTATACATATATAGATATAGCTTTTGTAATCCTTTATACATAGATCCTTTTCACACCCCCCTTGTAAATGAAACCACATCTAATGAAACAGATAGTTCTGATGATCAACCAGATCCAAAACCAAGTGAAATTCCTATCCCTCAAACAGAGGCGTGTGGGAAAAGAAAAGTAGAAGCAATATCTAACCCAAATATTGATGATATACGATGATTTCCAGATTTATTAGATCCTGATATAATGGATCAACATCTTCTTCATTTGAAAGAAAAATATTCTCACCTAAACCAGGATGAGATAAAACAAACTTCTGATTCTGGCCAAACAGGTCAGATTAAGATTGAAACCCCTGTTATCGATTCGTTAAATAAATAAACAGTTTCTCAAAGCGGTACTTATTTAAACTTAACCAAAGTCCCTTTTAAAGACTATGGAAAAATGATAGACAATTGGGCACAATCTATGTCTATTATTGTCACAGGTTACAAGGAGCAATGGAACAAAAAAAGATTTCTCAACTACTTTTGTGGCACATGACAAGGTGATGTCCTTCAATTTCCCAAAAAATAAGAAACTACAACCCTCAAAAAATAGCAAAAATCATTTCTGTTAGCTGCAGGAAATATACGTCAACTTTTGAAAGATTTAACTTAAATCTTGAAAATTAAGTTTTGTGGTACTACAGAATCTTGGGATCCCACTCAAGAAGCTCAATTTATTTTATCTAAATTAAAATTATTTGATATTAAGTATTTAGATGATTTTTCTAAAAAATATCTTTCTGAATATCAAAAATTGAATGAAAAACATTCAAACTTTTGGTTACAACAATATTTTCTCAAACTTCCCTCACCATGGGATGAATTATGTTCACAAAATTACCCTGTTTACCTTGAGTTAAAACTCAAAACTGTTCATGTTGCAAATCCCAGCATAGAACTATATGATACTCTTGGATGTAGAATATACTACGTTCAAAATCAGGTCAACGAATACTGCCTCAAGCAAAAAGCTACTAAGCAGGTAAAATCCAAACTTTCGTATAAACAATGTACAAAGATTTTGGAAAATGAATTTGAATTTGGTTGTAATAAACAATCTTTTTCAAAGAAAAATTGTTTTAAGAAAAAACGAAAATATTTTTGAAAAAAATGGAAACCCACAACTTTTAAACCTAAAAAAGGTAAATTTGTTGTTAAAAAGAAGAAAAAATATTCTAAAAACAATTGTAAATGTTTTCTTTGTGATCAAGAAGGTCACTATGTAAATACTTGTCCCAACAAAGGAAAAAATGCGAAGAAAATGATCAAAAAACTTGATGAAACTTTTCTTCAAATTTGTTTTGCTTAAGAATTATCTGACGAAGAATTTATTATGAAGTTTTTTCAGAAACGTATTATAGTTCTTCTGAAGATGAATCTGATTTTATTTTTATGTTAAATACTGAATCCAACTAAGATACTGTTTAAGTAACCTCTTCTACACGTATAACCACTACCAACGAAGAAGGTATGGTTAAACTAAAAAATATTATGAGAAAAACTCATTTTGTTTCTGATGAAAAACTAAAAGAATTACAACTCATCAAACCCGATGAGATCTACAAAACAAGTTGGTTTAAAAAATTCCAACATTGGTCTAAACGCCATATAGAAAAACTATCTGGTGACACAGTCGCTAACGATTCTCAACAAGGATCGGTAGAAATTCTTCTTTTTACTAAAAAGAAAATAAATCGTTTTCTTTCTAAATACCCAAAGGTCAAATACATCCATATAGGAATGATTTTGATCACCATTAAACCACTATTTTTATCCACAAAGGATATTCCCATAATAGCTATTTTAATGGACCATCGTTTTCAAAACCTTGCTAATGCTGTAATTGGTGGAATCCAATCCAATTTAGTAGCAGGAGTAGTTTTATTTAAAGTTAAACCAAACTATTTTATTTTTATTTTTGATGAAAACATTGAAAAATATTTATGTCTTCGAATCAAAATACTTAATTCTGATTTCGAATCCATTTCGTATGATCTTTCAATCAACTGGTCAGTGGTTTATGAATTTACAAAAACTACTAATACCTTTATCAAATCGATAGATTCCAATATTATTGAAATTTTTTAACCAAACAAATCTGATTTAGAAATTAAACCTAAACTATTTAATCTCGCAGACTTAAATCTTAAAAGGATGGTGTCTCGAAGATCTTTTAAATACTTCTAAAAAATAGAACGTACCAAGTTTAAAATTTTTCTCATCAGAAAAAAGTCTTTACTTTAAAAATCCAAATGAATCAACCAGTTTTAATCCAAACCTGGTTCTACCTTCCATAAATATTTTTGAACATTAACAAGATAAAGATACAAAGAGTATAATCAGTAATCAATCTTTTTGTACTCCTTATCGAAGTTCTTTTTCAGGTTTTCATGGTACAAACAGTACAAAAGCCCTCAGATGAGTAAATAGTATATGCCAATTAGGTAATACTGATAATGCTCAAATTTTATTTTTACAAGAAATAATCCATCTCAGCAAGGTACAGGTGATAACCAAACCCATTATCATTATGTTAATTCTATGATCAACTCACACACCTCTTCTTCTAGAAAAACTAGAAATGAAGATATCATAATATTTCATTCTATAAATAATTTTCGTATTTCTACATAACAAGTGCCAAAAATAATATCATTTGCCAATAAGGTACGCTATTATACTTATATAGAAGGTTATTTTTATTTTTAAAACTATAAACCCTATAGTTTAAATATCTTGATTGACACAGGAGCAACAATCTCTAGTTGTCGACCTAATGCTTTGTCACTAACAAAATGGCAACCCATGAAGCATCCTATAATCATAGTAGGTATCGATGGTAAGGAAACCATTGTTAGCCTAAAGGCAAAAAATATACCTATTGCCTTAAATGATAAAAAATTCATTATACCTAAAATATTATGTTTTCCTAATATGCATGGAGACATTCTGTTAGGAAATAATTTTATACATAAATATTTACCATTTTCTGTTTATCCTGATTATCTTATTTTTACTATTGATAAAAAATCGATAGATGTTCCTCTTTTATCCAAGCATAATCATGTTTGTGATAATGGTTTTCATCCGAAAATAACACATATTTTTGAACTTAAAGCTATTAATGAAAAATATTGGCTTTATAGAATTTTACAGGAAAACTTCAATGAAGACCCATTGAAGCTTTGGAAACGCAGTCCCAGATACTGTGAACTTACTCTTTATTCTCCAAAAGAGATTATTAGAGTAAAGCCCATGATCTATACTAAACAAGATATAGATGAATTTGAAATTCAAATTTCAAAATTGCTTGACAAAGGTCTGATAGAACCAACTACCAGCCCACATTCTAGTCCAGCATTCATGGAAAGAAAACATTCTGAGATTAAACGAGGTAAACCCTGTATGGTTATTAATTACAAGAAATTAAACCAAAATCTTGTTTTTTATGGCTATTTTATTCCTCGTAAAGATGTTTTAATTAATTTAGCAAAAAATGCTAAATACTTTTCTAAATTTGATTGTAAATTTGGTTTTTGGTAAATCATGCTAAACGATACTTCTAAACCCCTAACTACTTTTAGTGCACTAGTAAGCCATTACCAATAGACTGTTATGCCTTTTGGTCTGTGCAACGCCCCTTAAATCTTTCAACGTTGGATGGACAGTATTTTCAGCAAACATAAATAATTTTACTGTGTATATATTGATGATATTTTAATATTTCAAACACTTTAGATGAGCACAGGAAACACCTAAATATTATAGCTCAAGAATTTATTTTACATGGTATTATTTTGAGTCCTAAAAAAGTTGAACTTGAAAATTCTGAAATTAAATTTCTTGATCTTAATCTTTTTGCAAATGAACTAACCTTGCAGGATCATATTATCTCTAAGATCAAAGATTTTTCAGAACAACTGGATAATGGCAAATAGCTGCAACAGCTGTTTGGTACACTTAAATATGACAGGCAATTTTTTAAAAATCTTTTCAAAAAAGAAAGCTATCTTTTGCGTAAATTACGTAAAGATAATGGTTTTGTCTGGACACCTAACGATTCTGATATTATCAAACAGATCAAATCAGATGTAACCATTATACCTAAAGTCTATTTATCTAAATAAGGTGATTTACTTATTTTAGAGACAGATGCCAGTGATGACCATTGGGGATGGGTCTTAAAAGCTAAAAATCTACATTAAAAAGATGAATTGATTTGTGGCTACAATTTCGATAAGTTCAAACCGAACGAAATAAATTATATTATCTTTGAAAAAGAATTATTAGCCATAAAAAATGGTATACAGCGATTTCACATTTATTTAGCCCCGGAGATCTTTGTTATCCAAACAGATAACCAAGTAGTCAAAATTTTTTTTCAAAATAAAAAACTTTTCTGATAATCTTAGGTGAATTAAGTGGTACAATTTTCTTTGTTCTTATAATTTTCAATTAGAGTTCATCAACGAAGACAAAATCCTCCTTACAGATTTCCTGAGTCGACCACATGGATCAAGAAAAACAATCAGTCCATGACACAGGTAGATGGAGAACCATCAAGAAAAAAACAGGTAAAAAATCCTCTTCTTCTTCTTCTTCTCTAAGACCTCTGATCTCTACAAATCTTAACCCAGGATTTAACTTTTACAATAATCCTAACCAAGGATTATATCTCTATCAACAACCCCTTTATCGACCTCCTTTCATGAGAATTCAATCAGAATACTCTTAGTTTGCTCAAGATCCAAACGAATGGACACTTATGAGTTATTCTCAAATAGTTTCTTCAATAGAACAATTGCTTGAAAGAACAAAATTTTTTAATCCAAAGATTAAAGATTTTTATAATCCTGGACTTGAACCATAAGTCTACAATCTGTTAAACAAAGTTTGGAAATCCTATCTCTCAAAAAATAAATCCAACTTTTGAAAATGGATGACCAACTTAGCTAAATTCTTAGTCAACCAGGCTAAAGAATTTCAAAATTTTAAAGAAACAGCATTCCAAAACCTTCTATCAACAAATCTGGCAAAACAGAAAGATATTAATTTCTTTGCTTTGGAAGAAAATCAGTACAGTCTTCAAGAGATAAACAATTTCTTGAATTTATGTGAATATTTTGAAAAAAAAATTATGTGTCCTTTAAGCTAAACAAGCTTAAGAGAATTTTTCTTTTTGAAAAAGCTGCGGTATTCTTAACCAAAAAATTATTCCAATAAATTAAGTCTTCTATATTACAGTCAACAGAAACATTATTGATAGAAAATTTTTTTGATTATTATACTTCTACATATATGTATAATACTTTTTTTGGTGAATACATACCTAAACTTAAGTTTCGACTTGACCATGAAAGTTTTGATGTAAAAAGCATTAAATTTGGTTTAGTTAGACAAATAACTGTACAAAATTACTCTTTTCACCTTTTAAAAGATTTTTCAGCTTTTATTAAACATCATTTTATTGAATATGTAAAATGGTTAAAACACTTTTCCTACATTCATTTTACTATATACAGTTTTTTAGTACCTTTCAAAGAGAAATATTTTACCAACCTTATCAAATATGGGAATTTGATACCGTATCTGGTGGACATTTCCTTCTTTCCCTAAATATATTTGATCCACCTACTAACCACATCGAATTCTCAGATGATTTAAACAAAACCATCTCTAAGTATACCAACCCAAACTCTTACCATTTCCAAACAAAAACTGACCTCATGGACAAAGCAAATTTTTTTCTCCATTTAGCCACCAAACTAGACTATCCAAAAATAGCTTGTTGGGCAGATGGCAAACGTATTTTTCTTATCAGATTTCTGAAACCAGATGACGATCTTGATATAGAAAATACCCTAGAGGCAATTGAGCTTTTGGAAAAATTATCCAAAATGAAAGATCTTGATCATCCAACTGACCTACTATACCAGTATCAAGAAGGATGATAAATGTGAAACAAATCACATTCTAGATCTCCTCAATCTCTCCAGTCCCTTAACGCACTGGATGAAAATTTTCATAACTTAAAAAATGCTATGGAAGGATAAACTGTGCATATTCTAATCCAGGATAAGCCAGAACAAATAGTCGATATAAAAAGATAAAACTCTATTCGACACCAACGACTAGCAGATAAAAAATACTATAGCAGTCAACTGTAGCAGTCACTATAACAAACAGATAAAATATCACTGTAACAAAAAAAGATAGAGACCTACTACGAAAGACACTATAGCAAGTCACTGTAATGGTACTGTAGATAAAAATTTTACTATACACTATAACGGTTGTCATAACGTCTAGATCCGGGGATCTATCGCTAGACATTGACTTTTAGGGAGTCGCCACCAATCTTTTTTTATCTAGGTGCGATTGGCCACCTAAGGAATCTGTCCTTTCAGGGAACACCTAAGTTTAAGGGTCCCTAAAAGAATAGGTTCAGGTCTGCTAACCAGAACAAGGTTCGGGAGTTCGGTTACGTGTGAAGAAGGTTATAGCACCCTCACAACGCCCATCAAAAGATGGTACCAGCTTAAATTTGTGTTATCCAAAAGCTTTAAAATTTTACCAAGTAATTAATTATTGAAAATTATTCTCAATTGACTCTAATACTTTTAGCAGAAAATTGAGAAAATTCCCTCACCTCAAGAGTATGCAAGAAAAACTACTGTTTCACTTGCAGAGGCTCCGTCGTCGGATTATTTAAAGAAACAAAATCAAAATTAAGATAGAAAGGAAGGAAAGAATAAATTTTTTTTGTAGGGAAAATTGATACTTTCAACTTTTCCCCAAAAATATTTTTTTAGAAATTTATTTTTAAGGAAAATTGATACTTTCAACTTTTCCTCAAAAATATTTTTTTTGGAAATTTATTTTTAAGGAAAATTGATACTTTCAACTTTTCCTCAAAAATATTTCTTTTTGAAAATTTTTATTTTTCTGCAAAAAATAAAAATAAAATAAAATAAAATAAATAAAAATAATACTCATGAAAATAACTAGCACAAAAAAAATAAATAAATAAAATACCAAAAAAAAGATTATCTTGACTTGCCATACATTTGTCGAGGATACATAGGAGCCATTTGCTGTGAAAGTATGTCCATATACTGTGCTCCCAGAACTGGTTGAGGATGAAAACCAGCGAATCGGTTTCCCTGAACAGCCTCGTTATTAATTGCTGACAAATGACCGGTTGTGATTGGCTGAATGTACATACCCACCACCCGATCACTTCTCATATGTTGAGGTCCTTGAGGTTGGCCATGTGTTACACTAACTTGAGTAACCATTGACTGAGGATATTGAACACCCGCAACTGGGCTAGAGTCTGCCGCCTGTGCTTTTCAGAGTGATGGTGGTAGCAAGCCACTTCTCTGAGCACCATAGACAGGTGAAGAGGGCTGCTGTTGTAGAACCAATTGACCATTCCAGGCAGGACTTGTGCCTTGAGCATATGACTGTTCATATCGAGGTGATCCCGTGTTTGGTGCAGCTCCAGTCGCATGAAAATTCTGCTGCTGCTGAGTAGGCTGTCGTCTCTGGTCTGTAAAATTCCCATCAACAACCTTCGCTCTGGTCTTGATGGTGGCCACAGCTGCATTCACATCTTTGGGCACAACATCACCTCGGTACAGGAGGCAGCAAACCATGTACTTTCCATGACGTGGGTCACATTTGGCCATCATGGAAAAGGGTTCAAAAGCACTGTTGGTGATCCCAGCCACTGATAGTTGCTCATGGTAAGCCTTCTCAGCTGAAATAACAGGTGCATAGGAGGAAAGCATAAAATGAATCTTGGGATAGGGAACCGGGTTAGTCTGGAACTCGGCCACATCCACATTCAGAGCTCCATCAAACCTCAAAGAGGTAGTAAGAGATGAGATAACCTGAGAGACAAGGCAGTTAAGATTGGTATAAGTGGGTCGTTCAATGTTCAGAGAACGCCTGCAGATGTCATATATGGCTTCATTATCGAGAAGCACAGCAACATTAGTGTGCTCAAGGAGCGAATGAGTGGACAGTACAACGTTGTAAGGCTCTACAACAGATGTAAAAACCTGAGGTGAAGGATACACAGTGAAACCAAGCTTTGACTTCTTTCCATAGTCAACAGAGAGACGCTCCAAGAGAAGAGATCCAAGGCTAAAACCAGTACCACCACCAACAGCATTGAAAACCAAAACCCCTTAGAGTCCGGTACAGTTATCAGCGAGCTTTCGAATGCGATCCAAGCAGAGATCAACAATCTTTTTTCCAATCGTATAATGGCCACGGGCGAAATTGTTGGCAGCATCTTCTTTCTCACTGATGAGTTGCTCAGGGTGGAACAGCTGACGATACGTTCCAGTCCTAACTTCATCGATAACAGTAGGCTCCAGATCAACAAATATAGTGCGAGGAACGTGCTTTTCGGCACCAGTTTCGCTGAAAAAGGTGTTGAAAGCATCGTCTCCTCCACCAACAGTCTTATCACTTGGCATTTGGCCATCAGGCTAAATGCCATGCTCGAGACAGTAAAGCTCCCAGCAAACATTGCCAACCTGAATACCAGCCTGACCGATATGAATCGAAATACACTCTCTCATTTCTCCTTTTTTTTTTTTTTTGAGATTCAAGAAAACCCAAGAAAAAAATCCTCAGAAAATGAAACAACCATTTTTGTTTGAAAAAAAAAAGATTGTGGCGTGTATCCAGACGCCTGCCTTCTCCTATTTGGATTCTTCTTCTATCTTTTTCTCTTTTTTTTTTTCGTCTCCTATTCAGACTCTTCTTCTATCTTTCCTCCCCCTATCCGGATTCCTCCTCTATCTTTTTTTTCTGTTTTGTTTTTTTTTTTTCTATTGCTGTGAATTGTAATGGCATATAAAACCAAGTGATTGTGTTTCAGTTTGATTCTCATTAGTCATCAAATGCTAAAGATTAACACCTAATTTTTTTATCATCATCAAACTTAATCTCAATCATTCTTTTTTTTTTTTTTAAATAATCAGATAATCAAAAGAAAGAAAAAAAAATCATAAAATAAAAAAAATGATAAATATGAAATAAACAAAAATATAAAATAAAAATGAATAAAAATCCCTGCAACTGAGCTTGGATTAGTCTCAAATGACAAAGAATCCCGGACAAAATGGGGTGTCTACAGCTGCCCCTCTTTGCACATTTTTTGGGAAACAAAAATTGTGCAAAGACGTAAACACCCCTTTATGACTCAACCGGATTTTTTTTTTTTTGCCCATTTTTTCTTGCTTCCTTTTTTTTTTTTTTAAATTTTGATCAAAGCTCCTCTAAGCAAAGGCTAAATGATTTTGAGAAACATAAACAAAGCTCCTCTAAATAGAGGCAACTTTTTTTTTGTCCATTTTTTTTGCTTTTTTACTTTTTTTTGCTTTTTTTTTTTTTAAATGATCAAAGCTCCTCTAAGCAGAGGCTCAATGACTTTGAGAAACATAAACAAAGCTCCTCTAAATAGAGGTAACTTTTTTTTTTGTTTTTTTGTTTTTTTTTTTTTTGTTTTTTTGTTTTTTTGTTTTTTTTTTTTTTTTTTTACCAAAGCTCCTCTAAACAGAGGCTCAACGACTTTGAGAAACATAAATTGCTCCTCTAAATAGAGGTACCACGACTTTGGAAAGTAAATTGCTCCTCTAAACAGAGGCAACGAACTTGGAAAAGTAAATTGCTCCTCTAAACAGAGGCAACGAACTTTGAAAAGTAAATTGCTCCTCTAAACAGAGGTAACGAACTTTGAAAAGTAAATTGCTCCTCTAAATAGAGGTACCACGACTTTGAAAAAGTAAATTGCTCCTCTAAACAGAGGCACCACGACTTTGAAAAAGTAAATTGCTCCTCTAAACAGAGGCACCACGACTTTGAAAAAGTAAATTGCTCCTCTAAACAGAGGCACCACGACTTTGAAAAGTAAATTGCTCCTCTAAACAGAGGCAACAAACTTTGAAAAGTAAATTGCTCCTCTAAACAGAGGCAACGAACTTGAAATGTAAATTGCTCCTCTAAACAGAGGCAACGAACTTGAAAAAGTAAATACTCCTAGACAATCATGTCCGAAGGAGTTGAAAGTTGTGTTTGAGGGAATTTCAGGAGATCATGCCCAAAGGTCTTATAAATCAACCCTGATACCAAAAGACATCCTATTTCAAGGATTAGGAACTTACCTGACAAGTTTCTTTTCCATCTTGCAAAATATCTTCATATTTGTCTTCTCCATATGGGATGTTGGAACACCCCTGCTTCTTGAATTTGTACACTATACTTTTCTGAGAGTAGTGTATGCTATGCAATGTGCATGATTTTCAATGCATGCTATGCAAATGTTGGTCAATCAATTCCTGTTCAATGTATGGTACTCAAGTTTCTCAAGCTCTTTTTTTTTTCTTGGGTGTCAGGCCCTTTGATTCTTCAAGGATCCAATTACATTGCTCTTCTAAGTCGAACCAGTGTAGCTCTTAATTGTCTCTTCCGCTCAGATTCTTCCTTGTTCTGTTTTTCAATACTTTGGAATAAGCTTCATCAATCGATCATCACTTGACCATCATTCAATGAATTTTTCAGCACTAACAAATTTCAAAACAAGTTTCATCCACCATCACTGGGTCATTACTCATAGGTGTCTCAGCATTAACCTTTCCAAAATAGATTTTGTCTTCATCATTCAATCACAACTTGCAAGTCATATCGACCAATTCATTCTCGTACTCATCACTTGATTGTATCACTGCCCCATTTCTTCATTTGATCACATCATATATCCTTCTAAATCATCTCCTCTAGGTTTCTACTATTTCTTCATTCTGTCTCCACCATCATCTTAGATTTCTTTTCAAATGAATGCAAGACTCTTTTAAGCACATATTCATTCATTCATTATCATTTCAAATCTTGACAAGTACAATGCAATCGAGCATTTTTTCAATTCATTCTAAGGGTGTAACAATAAGGGAACAGAAAGTGAATTATGGTAAAGATAATCAATGAAGATCTATTTTGGTAGAAAATAAATGGGAAAAGAAATAAATTGGATGTCATTGAGGTGAATGGTATGTCCAAATGATGAATATTCAGACAATTTTCAACATTAATCTAGGATTCTTTTTCAAAAACTCATTCCATTTACTGTTGAAGTCATCTTGAGCTTGGCGAACTCTGCCCCAGTCTTTGAGGGATCTTCAGATGTCTTTGATCTTTCATTCATGTGAGCCATTTGACCTGGATCTTTTTTTTTTGGTACCAAAATCACCCTTTCAGGTTTTCAATTTGAATCTCTTTTTTTATTTTTTCATTTTCTCATTTTTTTCTCTTTCTTTCTTTTTCTTTTTCTATTTTTTTTCATCATCTTTTTTTTTCTCATTCTTCACCTATTATTGACATCCTTCATACATCAAACTTTTAAGGTAATGTAGCATGATTCCATTGCCTCATCATGAGCATGCCTTCGCTCAACATATGATCATTCAAGTTGAGTATTCATACTTGATCCAAATGGACTTTTCAAGGTTGTAATGTAGGTCAAGGTGAAGGGTCATAAAAAAATGGATATAATAGGCTCAAAACATGTATTAAAAAGGTTCAAGACCGAAGGATCATTTGATGCAGCTTGGCATTTTGCCCCACATCGTTTCACTATTTTTTCTTTCCTCACACAAAAGATTCTCATTATTTTACCCCAAGTCATGTGTGGCTTTTATTTTTCTTTTGCTTTTCTTTCTCTTTCCATTTTTGAGACCTTTTGTTGTGTTTTTTTCTTTTTTTTTTCAAAATTTACCCTCCAGTGTAGAGGGTGATCCTTGGTTGGGGTTCTTAAAAAAAAAAATGATAAGCTCAAAGGGGTAACAATAAATGGTTTTTCAAATGGTAAAAGAAAGATGGCCATTTTTCATCTCAATTGTGAATACCTTTCTTGAACATCATCTATTGAACAAAGCTCATGAACTTGTATAAAAGATTGCACACCTTCAAGACATATCTATTTCACCTTCAGTAACAGCTTACTTTTTGCTCAAATCATCTCCTCACATTGCCGTGGATGAGTTCTCAAAATTAAATCCCAGAATCATTGTTATCATTGTCTAAATATTCATCATCTGAACTCTAAGAAAGGGAGTATAAAGTTATGAAAGGTAACAAAGCATGGAGTAATGGTCAAGTGAAAGAGAAAAATGTAATGAAATGCATTGACTTGCCTTTATTAAAATGATAACAAGTGAAGTCATATTGCAAAAAAAAATCTAACATTTTTGAAAAGAAATCCCAAAATGACAGAAGAAACCTTCAACCAGCCTTATCTCCATTGACATCTTGCCCCTCAATTCATTGTGAATCTCCGGATCTTTTCTGTTTTTGACTTTCGCTCAGTACACTAACATTAGGTGCTGTTGCTTTTCCTTGATCAAAACTTACCATTCCATCATTGATCAATCGTTGCACCTTATACTTTAAAGCAGTGCAATTTTCAGTAGAATGGCCAGTAATTCCATAATGATAGTCACAACGGGCTGTAGGATCATACCACTTTGGATAGGGTGGTTTAAGTGGTTCCATATGGCTGGGGGCAATCAAGTGGCTATTATAGAGTTCTCGATATAACTCTGTATAAGTCATAGGGATTGGATCAAATACAGGTTTTTTTCGAGTAGTCCGTTGTTCTCGTGAGCCACTTGTTGGGTTAGTAGGACGAATTTGGGTTCTTGCAGGAGCTTGAATGTTGAGGCGGTAAGTGGATGAATAAGATGGTTGTGAAGCTAGCTGGTATGGGTAGGATGATGTATTATTCACAGCAGGATAGTATGGAGAGTAACCTTGGGATGGATAGGGTTGATAATCCCTGAATTATTGTCTATCAAAGCTCACAGCTTGAGCTTCAGCTTCTTTCTTTTCTGATGTCTTCTTGGTTTCTCCTCCTCTCAACTTGCCATTTTTTATGGCACTTTCAATAATTTCTCCAGAGATTACCATGTCAGCAAAATTTTTTGTTGCATTCCCTATCATCTTTTCATAATAGGGAGGCTTTAAAGTGCTAACAAACAGCACTGTGGTCTCTTTCTCTGTCAGTGGAGGTTGTACCTGTGAAGCTATATCCCTCCATCTCTGGGCGTATTCTTTAAAAGACTCATTTGACTTTTTCTCCAGATTTTGCAAAGATAAACGATCAGGGGCCAAATCGATGATGTGTCGATATTGGCTGATGAAGTCATGAGCCATATCGCTCCAGGAGCGAATGTGGGTTCTATCCAACTGAACATACCACCTGGCAGCAGAACCAGTAAGACTATCTTGGAAGACATGCATCAAGAGTTTTTCATCATGTGCATGAGCTGCTATCTTCCTGCAATACATGGTGATGTGGGTTTTAGGGCACTTTGTACCGTCATATTTTTCAAATTTTGGTACTTTGAATTTATAGGGGATAACCACATCAGGAACTAGGCAGAGCCCAGCAGCATCAACTGACCCATAAAAACTAAATCCTTCTACAGCCCGTAGCCTCTGCTCTAGCATACTAATCTTGGAACTTTCCTCAGCCTCTACTCTCATCTTTTCCTTCTCCTTCTCTTTTATATCATCTAGATCAAAAATTGGTTCTGCTGCCTTTTCAGTGAAGACAGGATTTATATAGCTATTATACTGCCCTGGGTTGAAAGCTGATGGCATTCTAGGACATGTTGGATATGCAAAATGTTGTGGTGGGACCTCTTGGACAGACTAGGCTTGAGGTGGGCCAAAACCTGGAGGGTACAATGGGTCAGCCACTTCTTGCTGGCTTGTACTTCCTTCAACTCCTTTTCCTTTATTCATATTATTGAGAGCCTCCAGAATTTTGCTAAGTTCATTTTCAATCTTCTCCTGAGCTTTTTCTAGCTTTTCAAATCTATGAGAACTTTCCTCCTCCATTTGCCTTGCTCTGGATCTTGTGTTGTATGGATGAGCAAGGTTTTCGCTAGATGGAGCTATCCTCGGACCTTGAGTACCATACTTATGATTAGAAATGTTATGCTGTACCTTATGTATGATGCTTTGATACACAAATGAAATGTACATTTTTTGAATGAAATCTAGTATGAAATGAATGCAAATAATTGTGTTGAAACATGTCATGAAAAGAATACAAATGCATACAATCAGACAAACAACATAGTTAGTTCTGTGGATGAAACGAAAGTGATGCTGATGCATAATGTTACATATAATAAAAATAATACACAAAGTTAAGCAATCAAAATGATTAGATAAATACCCTTTTTGTGTCTTGAATTTAGGGTATATCTATTATTGGGTAGAAAATGGCTCTATCTTAGGTGTAGGCACTTCTAAGGTTCACTATATGTGGTTTAAGGTCAAAGTCTAAAGGTCCTCAAATTGCTCCTTACATCCCTGTCCATCATGGACTAGTAAGGCACCCTAATCCTCACCCATTACAGGCTACAAGCGGAAAATGTTCAATTTGAGTGGGAGTATTTCGCTAGCCACTGCGGAGGCATTAGACCTCACGAAAGCAATAGGTACTTTAATCCCTCCTAGAGAGACGGAGCTCGGGTATAGAGCTCATGTTATGCACATGCACATGAATGACATAATTAACAAGATAAATAAACAGGAATGAATAATAACACATATATACAAAAATGGTTCAATTTTATTAGGCTTTTGGATAACACAAATTATTCACTGGCCTGACTCTCAAAGTCTCCAGCGGAGTCGCCAAGCTGTCATAACGTCTAGATCCGGGGATCTATCGCTAGACATTGACTTTTAGGGAGTCGCCACCAATCTTTTTTTATCTAGGTGCGATTGGCCACCTAAAGAATCTGTCCTTTCAGGGAACACCTAAGTTTAAGGGTCCCTAAAAGAATAGGTTCAGGTCTGCTAACCAGAACAAGGTTCGGGAGTTCGGTTACGTGTGAGGAAGGTTATAGCACCCTCACAACGCCCATCAAAAGATGGCATCAGCTTAAATTTGTGTTATCCAAAAGCCTTAAAATTTTATCAAGTAATTAATTATTGAAAATTATTCTCAATTGACTCTAATACTTTTAGCAGAAAATTGAGAAAATTCCCTCACCTCAAGAGTATGCAAGAAAAACTACTGTTTCACTTGCAGAGGCTCCGTCGTCGGATTATTTAAAGAAACAAAATCAAAATTAAGATAGAAAGGAAGGAAAGAATAAAATTTTTTTGTAGGGAAAATTGATACTTTCAACTTTTCCCCAAAAATATTTTTTTGGAAATTTATTTTTAAGGAAAATTGATACTTTCAACTTTTCCCCAAAAATATTTTTTTTGGAAATTTATTTTTAAAGAAAATTGATACTTTCAACTTTTCCTCAAAAATATTTCTTTTTGAAAATTTTTATTTTTCTGTAAAAAATAAAAATAAAATAAAATAAAATAAATAAAAATAATACTCCTGAAAATAACTAGCACAACAAAAATAAATAAATAAAATACCAAAAAAAAGATTATCTTGACTTGCCATACATTTGTCGAGGATACATAGGAGCCATTTGCTGTGAAAGTATGTCCATATACTGTGCTCCCAGAACTGGTTGAGGATGAAAACCAGCGAACCGATTTCCCTGAACAGCCTCGTTATTAATTGCTGACAAATGACCGGTTGTGATTGGCTGAATGTACGTACCCACCACCCGATCACTTCTCATATGTTGAGGTCCTTGAGGTTGGCCATGTGTTACACTAACTTGAGTAACCATTGACTGAGGATATTGAACACCCGCAACTGGGCTAGAGTCTGTCGCCTGTGCTTTCCAGAGTGATGGTGGTAGCAAGCCACTTCTCTGAGCACCATAGACAGGTGAAGAGGGCTGCTGTTGTAGAACCAATTGACCATTCCAAGTAGGACCTGTGCCTTGAGCATATGACTGTTCATATCGAGGTGATCCCGTGTTTGGTACAGCTCCAGTCGCATGAAAATTCTGCTGCTGCTGAGTAGGCTGTCGTCTCTGGTCTGTAAAATTCCCATCAACAACCTTCGTTCTGGTCTTGATGGTGGCCACAGCTGCATTCACATCTTTGGGCACAACATCACCTCGGTACAGGAGGCAGCAAACCATGTACTTTCCATGGCGTGGGTCACATTTGGCCATCATGGAAAAGGGTTCAAAAGCACTGTTGGTGATCCCAGCCACTGATAGTTGCTCATGGTAAGCCTTCTCAGCTGAAATAACAGGTGCATAGGAGGAAAGCATAAAATGAATCTTGGGATAGGGAACCGGGTTAGTCTGGAACTCGGCCACATCCACATTCAGAGCTCCATCAAACCTCAAAGAGGTAGTAAGAGATGAGATAACCTGAGAGACAAGGCGGTTAAGATTGGTATAAGTGGGTCGTTCAATGTTCAGAGAACGCCTGCAGATGTCATATATGGCTTCATTATCGAGAAGCACAGTAACATCAGTGTGCTCAAGGAGCGAATGAGTGGACAGCACAACGTTGTAAGGCTCTACAACAGATGTAAAAACCTGAGGTGAAGGATACACAGTGAAACCAAGCTTTGACTTCTTTCCATAGTCAACAGAGAGACGCTCCAAGAGAAGAGATCCAAGGCCAGAACCAGTACCACCACCAACAGCATTGAAAACCAAAACCCCTTGGAGTCCGGTACAGTTATCAGCGAGCTTTCGGATGCGATCCAAGCAGAGATCAACAATCTTTTTTCCAATCGTATAATGGCCACGGGCGAAATTGTTGGCAGCATCTTCTTTTCCACTGATGAGTTGCTCAGGGTGGAACAGCTGACGATACGTTCCAGTCCTAACTTCATCGATAACAGTAGGCTCCAGATCAACAAATATAGTGCGAGGAACGTGCTTTCCGGCACCAGTTTCGCTGAAAAAGGTGTTGAAAGCATCGTCTCCTCCACCAACAGTCTTATCACTTGGCATTTGGCCATCAGGCTGAATGCCATGCTCGAGACAATAAAGCTCCCAGCAAACATTGCCAACCTGAATACCGGCCTGACCGATATGAATCGAAATACACTCTCTCATTTCTCTTTTTTTTTTTTTTTTGAGATTCAAGAAAACCCAAGAAAAAAATCCTCAGAAAATGAAACAACCATTTTTGTTTGAAAAAAAAAGATTGTGGCGTGTATCCAGACGCCTGCCTTCTCCTATTCGGATTCTCCTTCTATCTTTTTCTCCTTTTTTTTTTTCGTCTCCTATTCGGACTCTTCTTCTATCTTTTCTCCCCCTATCTGGATTCCTCATCTATCTTTTTTTTCTGTTTTGTTTTTTTTTTTTCTATTGCTGTGAATTGTAATGGCATATAAAACCAAGTGATTGTGTTTCAGTTTGATTCTCATTAGTCATCAAATGCTAAAGATTAACACCTAATTTTTTTATCATCATCAAACTTAATCTCAATCTTTCTTTTTTTTTTTTTAAATAATCAGATAATCAAAAGAAAGAAAAAAAATCATAAAATAAAAAAATGATAAATATGAAATAAACAAAAATATAAAATAAAAATGAATAAAAATCCCTGCAACTGAGCTTGGATTAGTCTCAAATGACAAAGAATCCCGGACAAAATGGGGTGTCTACAACGGTAACTGTACAGAGTTACTATTCATAAGTTAGAATTTTTCTATTTAAAGCCTCATTGTAACTAAGCTCGAAGAGGTGAATTCTCCTTTTTTCTTTATTTCTCTCTTCACTCCATCTCTTCATTTTCTTTTTTCTCACCTTCTGTCCTTCACTTGTATACATATATAGATATAGCTTTTGTAATCCTTTATACATAGATCTTTTTTTTACCCCCTTTGTAAATGAAACCACATTTGATAAAACAGATAGTTCTGATGATCAACCAGATCCAGAACCAAGTGAAATTCATATCCCTTAAATAGAGGCACGTGGTAAGAAAAAAGCAGAAGCAATATCTAACCCAAATATTGATGATATACGATGATTTCTAAATTTATTAGATCCTGATATAGTGGATCAACATCTTCCTCATTTGAAAGAAAAATATTCTCACCTAAATCAGGATGAGATAAAGCAAACTTCTGATTTTGGCTAAACAGGTCAGGTTAAGATTGAAACCCCTATTATCGATTCGTTAAACAAACGAATGGTTTCTCAAGACGGTACTTATTTAGACTTAACTAAAGTCCCTCTTAAAAACTATGAAAAAATGATAATTGATTAGGCACAATCTATGTCTATTGTTGCCATAAGTTACAAGGAGCAATGGAACAAAGAAAGATTTTTCAACTATTTTTGTGGCACATGACAAGGTGATGTCCTCAATTTCTCAAAAAATGAGAAACTACAACCCTCAAAGCATAGCAGAAATCATCTCTATTAGCTGCAGGAAATATACCTCAACTTTTGAAAGAGTTAACCCAAATCTTGAAAATTGAGTTTTGTGGTAGTACAGAATTTTTGGATCCCACTCAAAAAGCTCAATTTATTTTATCTAAATTAAAATTATGTGATATTAAGTATTTAGATGATTTTCTAAAAAATATCTTTCTAAATATCAAAAATTGGATGAAAAATATTCAAACTTTTGGTTACAACAATATTTTCTCAAACTTCCCTCACCATGGGATGAATTATGTTCACAAAATTACCCCATTTACCTTGAGTTAAAACTCAAAATTGTTCATGTTGTAAATCCCAGCATAGAAATTTATGATACTCTTGGATGTAAAATACACTATGTTCAAAATCAGGTCAACGAATACTACTTCAAGCAAAAAGCTGCTAAGCAAGTAAAATCTAAACTTTCGTATAAACAATGTACAACGATTTTGGAAAATGAATTGGAATTTGGTTGTAATAAACAATCTTTTTCAAAGAAACATCGTTTTAAGAAAAAATGAAAATATTTTTGGAAAAAATGGAAACCCACAACTTTTAAACCTAAAAAAGGTAAATTTGTTGTTAAAAAGAAGAAAAAATCTTCTAAAAATAATTGTAAATGTTTTCTTTATGATCAAGAAGGTCACTATGCAAATACTTGTCTTAACAAAGGAAAAAGTGCGAAGAAAATGATCAAAAAACTTGATGAAACTTTTCTTCAAATTTGTTTTGCTAAAGAATTATTTGACGAAGAAATTTATTATGAAGTTTTTTCAGAAACAAATTATAGCTCTTCTGAAGATGAATCTAATTTTATTTTTATGTTAAATACTGAATCTAACCAAGATACTGTTTCAGTAACCTCTTTTACAGGTACAACCACTACCAACGAAGAAGGTATGGTTAAACTCAAAAATATTATGAGAAAAACTCATTTTATTTCTGATGAAAAACTAAAAGAATTACAACTCATCAAACCTAATGAGATCTACAAAACAAGTTAGTTTAAAAAATTCCAACCTTGATCTAAACGCCATATAGAAAAACTATCTGGTGACACAATCACTAATGATTCTCAACAAGTTAGCAGGATGAATTTGAGATCATGTAAGAGGATGGGTGTTAAGACTATAAATGAGAGTTTAGGGTTTGAAATCGAGTTGATATGTTTTTGGGTAAGATGGCTATGGAGTTGACTGGTATAGGTATGGTGTTGTATTATTCACAGTAAGGTAGTATATGTAATAAGCTTATGGTGGATAAGGTTAGTAACCTCTGAACTGTTGTCTTTCAAAATTCACAGCTTGAGTTTCGATCTCTTTTTTTTTTTGGTGCTTTTTTAGTAGAAGTTTATCCTCCTTTTAACTTGCCATTCTTAATGGTATTCTTAATGATTTCACCAAAGATCACCATGTCGGTGAAATTTTTTATTACATTTTCTCTCATCTTTTCATAATATGAAGATTTTAAAAATGCTCACAAATAATACTATGGTCTCTTTCTTAATTAGAGGAAGTTAAACTTGAGTAGATATGACCTTCCACCTCTGAGCATACTCCTTAAATGATTTAGTTACTTTTTTTTTATATTCTGTAAATGTAAATGATTAGGAGCTAAATCTATGATATATCGATACTAACTAATAGAGTCGCAGGCCATACCACTTTAGAATTAAATGCGAGTCTTTTCTAGCTGGACATACTATCTAGTAGTAGAGTCAGTAAGGTTGTCTTGAAATACATTCATTAGTAGCTTTTCTTTATTAGTATGGGTACTATCTTTCAAAAGTACATGTTAATGTGGGTCTTTAGGTACTTTGTACCATCATATTTTTCAAACTTTGAAATCTTAAACTTTAAAGGAATAACGATATGTGGGACTAAACAGAGCTTAGCAGCATCCACAAAACCATAAAAACCAATACCGTCAATTACCCGTAACTTTTCCTTAATCATATTCATCTTTTTGTCAACTATTGAGTCCCTCAACAACTCGATCACTTTTAGCTTTAATTTTTCTTTTTCTTTTAGATCATCTAGATTAGGAATCTAGATTGGTTTTACTACCTTCTCGGTAAATCTTGGATTTGAAGCTGATGACATTTTAGGGTATGTATACCCTACAAGGTATGTAAACTGTTGTGGTGGTGCATCCTATGTGGACTAGGCTTGATGTGGATCAAAATTAAGAAAGTATAAAGGGTTAACCACCTATTGTGATAAATGGTCCTGCTGGCTAATATTTTTTTCTATATTATTCCCCTTGTTCAACTTATTCAAAGCCTCTAGAATCTTATTCAACTTTTCTTCAAAATTTTTTTTGAGCTCTCTCTATCTTTTTAAGGTGATTAAAATTTTCTTGTTCCATAGTCTGGCTCGAGCTTTTATATTGTATTGGTGAGTTGATTGTGTGGGGTTCTTACTTGGTAGAGCTATCTTTGATCATTGAGTACCAAAATCACATATTATTAGAAATGACATGCTTTATGTTTGGTATTTTAATGCATCAATGTAATGTATTTATATTTGCTACATAACTATCATTGATAAAAGAAATCTCAATTCAAAACTTTATTTAATTAAATTTTAAAACTACATCTTAACAAAGCTAAAGGAATATTCTAAAGTCCTAAACATCAATGCAATATTTCCTAAACGTCATTCTAATGCCTCTTTATGAATTTTCTAGCTTGTTGGTAATGATTTTATGCCATACCTAGGAAGTCAAGCAATCACTGCCTATGAACACCTACTGGTTGCCCCATGACCTTCAATTCTTCCACTTTTTCCTTCATTTTTTATGTCTACAACCATGCATAACTAATTGAACAAGTGTTTTAAATGTTTTTGCTTTTTTGTACACTTACCTTTCCATTACTCACTTTGTTCAACATGTTTCTTGCATTCACTAGTCAAAACTTTTACCTATGCTGTGTGCTGATCCATTATCCCTTGTAGCATCTGACTATGTTTGTGCACCTTGGTGTAGCTTTTTTACCTTTTTCCATCATTGTTTTCAATAATTTATTTTTTTTAAGAGTCAAGCAAGATTGGGTGTGACTGATGAATGTGTCTTATCTAGATCATGGAATAAGGCTTTCCATTGATTTTTTTGCTCACTAAGATTTTGGATTTTCTACTATCATTTCAATCATCCTATATGCTCATTTTTTGGTGAAGAACAATTCTCACTAGTTAAGTCCTATGTTTCTGGAATAAATTGCTCACATCTAAACTATCTTCTCATCAAAGTTAAGGCATAAGTAACAGCACCCTATAAGCCCAATAAAAAAACCCAAGGTTGATTCCCACAGCTATATAACACTGTATCATGATGTATCCAATGTGCTCAAATTATCTTTTGGCTATCAAATGCATGAAAAAATGAAACCCATTCTTTTTTTTACTTTGCTTTAGGCCATGTGCTGTAATAAAACTCTTTGATTGAAACACTATAATGAAGGTATGGTTTGTGAAACTTGTTTTCTTTACACTCAAAATGACTCTTCATCCATACATAAAGTATTTGTAAGCACCCAGTAAATTGACCTTTACCATTTTTGTGACAATAATTCTAAGATCGAATGGTTTCTAACAAAATGGTTAGTGTTGCATTGACTTCGTGCTCTAACTGATTGACAAAATCTATCATTACAACATCGATATATCCTATGACCTTTGAAAAGATTAAAAATCCATATAGAGCTATAGCCATCACCGCTAATCCCTGATCATCACCCAAATGTTCTTGAATGAAGTCTTGTAGAAAACCCTATGGAATACATTTACTCTCATTTTTTATTTTGACACATGCATCAACTTGAGGCAAGTTGAGTCCAAACATTTGCATAAGTTTCTTATGATAACCTACCTTGTTTTACCAATAATCTTTTCTAGGTTTAGTAAATCAAAGTGAAGTAGGATCATGTACTCTTCAATTGTAGGCACTATATATGTCTTATTGAAGACAAAACACCTATAAAAAGGATTTCAAAATTGAAGGATAGCTCCAATCAGCTATCATCCACATCTACTTGAAGTAATGAGGCTATGTCTCCATATTTACCCTCAAATACCTCTTGCCTTGTTCTATTTATACATCACCAAATATTGTTTAAGTTAGCCAGGTCATTTTGTTAGAGATTAAGATGAACTCTCTCAAGCAATGATGAGATAAAACCTTCAGGTAGGCAATTACCCTTTTTTTTTTTACCTTTTTCTAACTTGATTTTCAATTAGTGAGCAAATTCAAAATGCACTAATGCAAACTTTGATTGCATTTGGCTTTCCATGGACGTAGGTATAAGATCTGATTTATCAATAACTGATATGTGGTAAATATTCTCTATATGAAATGATGCAAATGCATAATATTAAATATAATAATGAAGATGATGCATATGATGATATGACAATGCAAGCACTAATTGAAATGATGTAAATGCATAAAGCTAAACAAATAAAATGGTTAGATCACAAATTATTCTTTCTTGTGTCCTAACTTCGGGGTATATCTATCAATGGGTAGAAATGGCTCTATCTTAATGTTGGCCTCTTAAGTATAGATTATATGCATGGTTAAATGACTTTAACCACTAAAGGTTCCTAAATTGTTCCATACATCATTGTCTATTACAGACTAGTAAGGCATTCCAATCCTCACCCATTATAGGCTACCAACTAAAAAGATTTAATTTGAATGAGAGTATTTTGCTAGCCATTATGAAGATTATCATCTCATGATAGCATAGGTGCTTTACTCCTTCCTA
This sequence comes from Durio zibethinus, assembly GCF_047325235.1. Lineage (NCBI taxonomy): Eukaryota > Viridiplantae > Streptophyta > Magnoliopsida > Malvales > Malvaceae > Durio > Durio zibethinus. The sequence continues at coordinate 17,619,204 of NC_143187.1, forward strand.
AAAGGGACAAAAACCTGGGTATAGAGCTCAGGTAATGCAAATGTATGTGGTAGTGTGTGTGAAGGAACATAAAATTTTCAACCCCATAAATCAAGACAAAAAGAAAAATGTTAGTGAACAAATAACAAAATCTTTACATTTTAAAACCATTAGACCAAAGGATAGGATAAATTTAAAATGTATGGCCTGGCTCTCTAACTCCTTCCCTAACGAAGTTGCTAAACTATCATAACATATAGATTCAAAAATCTATAGCTAGACATAACTTAAGAAGTCACCACCAATCTTTTTAACTAGGTGTGATTTGCCACCTAATAAATCTATCCTTTTATGGATCTCCTAAGCTTAACCAAGGGTCCATAAACAATAAGTTCTTGTCTACTAATCAAACAGGGTTTAAGAGTTTGATTACATATGAGAAAGGTTATAACACCTCCACATGCCCATCTAAAGGATGGTACCATTTTATTTTAAATTATCCTAAGGTCTTAATTCTAATGGTCTTAAATCTTAATGTTGAATATTGAAAATAACTTTTAAGATTTTTCATCAATCTGGTAAAATTCTTAAAAATATTTTCTTACTTCAAGAGTATTCAAGAATACAATTTGCTTTCTTGAAAAGGTTCCATCATCGAAAAAAGATTTAATCATTTTTTATTTTTGTTGGGTTTTTTTTATTGAAAATATATCAATTCTTCACCATTTGAGTCATATTAGAAATATTTTCTCACCTATAAATATATTAGATAATCATCCATTTATGATTACCAAGAATTTCATCCTTGGAATTTATTTTTTATTTCACAATTTTTATTTCTAAATTTCCATCATTTTAGCCTATTTAGAAAAAAAAAAAAAAAAAACTCTTGCTAGTTTCCAAATCTTTGGAAAGAAAATAATATGACAATTATTTTTAAGTTTCATTTAAATTCTTCCACCATTTGGGATAAATTTAAAAAAATTTCTCACCTAGAGATTTCTTAGAAAATTTACCATTTGAAATTTATAAGATTTTCATCCTTGGATAATTATCAAATATTTTTCAACCAATTTTTTTAAGTTACATTTTTTATTTAGAAAATAATACAATTACTTTTATTAAAATTTCATCTAAATTATTTCACAATTTGGGACAAATTTAGAAAAATTCCTTACCTAGAGATTTCTTAGAAAATTCGTCATTTGAAATTTTTAAGAATCTTATAATTAGGTAATTAATATTTAATTCCAAAATTTTTATTAAAATATTTTTATTCTTTTAATTTTTCCTAAATTTTTTCAAATTTAATCATGTAAAAATACTTTAAAAATAAACAAAATAAAAACACCAAAACAGAAAAATAGCTCTACTTGGCTAGAGAACTGGCTCAGCTACAGGAAAAAAGATCGGTTGAAATAACTCGATTTACAACTTAGCTCGACTGGAACCAAGGGCTCTGGAACATGAGTCAAGGTGGGTCAGCATTACGAGTCAAACCTCCAAATGGTAAAATGCACGGATCTTAAGTTGGATTAAATGCTAAAACAATGTCATTTGACCAAACATATAAAAGGCTAAATTTCTTCTTCTTTTTTTTTTTTCAGATTTGCTCTCATTCTCTCTTTTCTTTTCTTTTTTCTCTCATTCTCTCTAAACCAAGAAGAACTCCGGTTGAATCTTCATCGGATTTTGAAAACTCTTGTCGAAATCTGAGTTAAGTTGTTGGAAGTTTGTTGGTTTCTAGAAAGCTGATGTCGGAAACTAGAAATTTCACTGAAAACTGAGATTTTTGTCAAAAAGTCGTTGGAATCTTTAAAGATCATTGAAAATTTTCACCAAAAACTAGATTTCTAGGAAAATTTTCCAAAACAAAATTGCAAATCTTCTTTTTCATATAAAAATTTCCCTAAAATTTTCATATTCTCTAGTTGCCTTTGTATTTTTCTCTCTGATAATCTATGTGTCCCTTTTTGCTGATCTCTATACGTGTATTTTCCATTTGATCTAGGTTCATATTTATAAGGTTCAAATTATAAGAACCCTAAACTAGAAAGGAGTTTCAATTTTCGTTAAATTCCAACTTTCCACTTAGATTTTAGCCTGAACTTTATAACCCAAAGAAACACTCCTAAAGAAATTCAACCACCCTAATCTCTTTTTATTTTTTTTTCGTTTTATTTTTATTTTTATTACTATTTTTTTACCAAAAAAAAATAATTACAACCCTAGATAGATTGGGGTGTTCACACTAATAAAACACAAAATTGATAACAAAATATTATTAGATAACAAAATAATAAAACACGAAATACCCAAACCTAAAATCAAATATGTTGATAACAGGAAACTCAAAACCAAATTCAACACATTTTCTAGGCTTCCATTATGCTAATCTCCATCATCCGACCCTCTTCACCAATGTCATCTTCAGCAATCCCGCCAATGCTTAATTCACATTCCTCTCCTAATACTACATCCCTTTATATTCCTTCAATTACATCTACTGCCTTTTCTTCACTTTTAAAAACTTCCATCTCACCTCTAACTTGGACTCTGACTTATCTATCTTGACTCAGTATGGTATCCAAATCATATACTAATCGTTCATCAAGATCATTTCCAAGTAAAGGTGGCAAACGGGCTGGTTTGGATTGAGCTATCTTTGATTTCGGATCTTTTGGATTTGGATTCATTTTAGGTTTGGATCATTTTGGATTTAGATTTTTTCAGATTCGAATAATTTTGGATTTAGACAATTTGGAGTTCGGACCATCTTAGATATAGGCTATTTCATATTTAGTTCAGTTCGAATTGGCAAGCTTACTGTTTAGACAAATTCAAAAAATTTTTTAAATTTTATAAATTATAAACATATTTTGTAATTTTGACTTAAGGATTAATTTTACTTTTTATATAATTAAATAAAAATATTACAAAAATGCATGCTGATAAAATTATTATTTGACTGAATTGTTACAATTTTAATTATTTTATGACTTGGAAGCCAGAAATTCTGGAATTTATTTCACTTACAACCTATGCGAGACCAAAAGGTGATTATAGTAACATATGTAGGAGTAGTTTAACAATTTAAGTGATTAATGCACTGAGTTTCAATATTTTATACTACATCGATTACATAAATTGTCAAATCTACTTAACAAACACTTGTCAACACATTTAAGCTAGCTACTTATAAAATTTAAAAATTCCACTATGTTAAGTTAAACTCATCCAAACAAAATTAGAATTTTTAATTCATTTATAAATATTCAAATACAACCTTAAAACTTAAAACATTTTGTATAAATGGAAAAATAAAATGGTTAATATGTAAAATGCCCCTTAGTATAATCTATCGGTTTGGTATATAAAGAAATAAAATCTTATTTTGATACTTCAATTTTTATTATGTCAAGTATTTTGATATTTTTTATTGTCCATTAAATGACTAATATGATATAAATACTCAATAAAATCATATCACTTATTATAAATATATAATAATTGTCATGTCAATTATTATCACGTCAACAAAAGATTTAGTTTTTCTCTTTTTCTCTTATTCTTTTTTTTCTTATTTAATTAAAAGTAAATTTTTTAAAATTTTTATTTAAATAATGACATGAAAAATAAATGATGTGGCGATGACTAGATATTTATGCCTCATGTCATTATTTTGTTGGGTATTAATGGTATGTTTTCAATATATTTTAGATAGACATTTTGATATAATTTTTAAATAGATATTTTTAGTAAAAATATTGATAAATTTTTTATCGTTAAATAAATATCATTAAATTTGAATTATAAACAACATTTTAAATATTTTTTAAAATATTATTGATTTTCACATAAAAATTAATCAATCTATTGATTTAGATTTTTTATTAAAATTTTTGTTAAATCATTTTTTTAAAAAAAGTCATAAATTTCACTTAAAAAACTTTATATAATTTTTGTCATAGAAACTTTATTGTTCATCAAACTTAACATTCTCCCTCTCTTACATATATTTTATGATATGTTTGATTTGCGAAATGAAATAGAAGGTGAATTAAATAGGTATTATGTAGGTATAGAAAAGATGATGAATAAAATAGAATAGTTCTTATGATGTTTGGTTTATTGGAATGAAATATAATAGGAATTAATATTAATATTTTTGGTTAGTTCAAATAATATTATTTTAAATAAATTTAAAAGATTATTTTATTTTATTATTATATTAATTATAATTCATTATAAAAATAATATTAATTATTACTAATTAATAAAAAATTAATCTCAATTTAAAAATTAATATTTACATCAATATTTAATTAAAGATATAATTTGATTAAAATCAACTAAACATTTTCGAATTTGATTAATTAAAAATTTTTTTTGACAAAAAAAAAAAAAAAAGCCATTAACTCGCGTGATACGTTGAATTGTTGGCATTTTTTCTGTTGTGGCAAGCCATATGTGTATTTTTGCATTATTTTTGTACACATGATCAATCTTGAGTAGTTAAAAATTGATTTAAACTGTTAAGTCTATATCAATTCTCCACAATTAATAAAAAAAAAAACTCCAACTAGATCATCATCAACAATATACCGCAACAGTCGCTCCTCTATATGCTTCCTTAAAACTCTTTCCCACGAGGGAAAGATAGAACCAAAAATTCACGGCGAAGCGTTTGAAGCAGCTTCATATTCATCTGGAGGAGGAACTGCAAGGTATTTCAATCTGATGTTTGAAATTTTCCTTTTGCTTTTATTTATACAAAATTAGCTAAATACCCACAAATTTAATGTTGGTGTTGAGCGAGGCATAAAATTTTGAAATTATAAGAATGAGAAGAGAACGGTTAAAGCAAAGGCAATAAATGTTTTTTTACGTTTGTACTCTAATACTTTAATGAGAGGTCGAGACTAGAAAATTAAAAAAGAAAAGAAAATAAGAATATATATATATAAAAAAAAAAGAGATTGAATTGATAGTACTCTTTATTTATAAACAAAAAATGAAAATTTTGTAAAATAAAATAATAACATAATTGAATTAATGTGATATTTTATATATGTCAAACTAATTTAATATATCATATCAATATAAAAATTAAAAATACCATTAACTGGTTGTTGATAATATCTAATTAAAAAAATAATCAATTTATTTTTTAGACCCAAAAATACTCTTTGCACCCAAAAAAACAAATATCAATTTTCAAAGAAAAAAAACAAAAATCTCAAGGTGGTTTGATGGGCATCGACGGTGGCAATTTTCAAAGTTGATGGGTTTCCTGTGGCTCAACCCTTCTAACCAAGCCAAGCCAAGTCAAGCTCTCCAGCAATCGAGCCTGGAAAGATCAGATTTGCGGTAATGCGCATTCGCCAAAAACAGATTTGATAGCGCTCTGTTCATAAGCCCAGGCATGCGGCATGCCTTTAATATGCCAGGAGAAATAACAACCGATGAAAGAAAACACTGTTGAACCAGACTACCTAAAGATTAGACTGCCAAGGTGCCAATCTCAAAGCTTATAGGCAAAGATAAGAAAAATGATAAATAGATTGAAATAAAAAAAATTGTAATGAATTTTAAAGGTTTCAAAGAAATTTTCTTATTTCCCCTTTTGCGTTTAAACCTGGACAAAGAGGATGTAAAACAAGAAAAATGTCAGATTTTTTTAAAGAAAAATAAATAAATTTCTTTTTTTACTTAAAAAAAGTTAACCGATATTAAAAATAAAAAATGGCCAAAAGTTTTTTTATTTTAAATTTAAATTGATTGACAAATAATCAATTAACACATGACATCTTTTATTTCATAAAATGCCATTAAGAAACTTGACGTCGCATGCAATATGATTTCACTTTTTTTGTATGCACTTGATCTTTATTTGAATAATTTTAAAAATATTTGATCCTTATTTGAATTAAATCCATCGTTATATCTTTAATTTTAAAGACATTTAATCTTTTTTTCTCTCTTATTAATAATTAATCATAATTAATTAATAAAAGTTAATAATAAAAAAATGCATTTTACAAAAATAAAATAAAAAGGGTTATTAATTAATAAAAAAATATTTTTTCATTTTTTCATTTCTTCATTTTTTTTTTTGTTTTTTTTTTCCTCTCTACCTTTTCTTTTTCTCTCTTCTCATTTCCTTTTCATTTCTCTTCCTTTCTCTAGAACCAAAACTTATCTCTCTAAAAATTTCACAACCACCAACAACTGTTAGCTGTTAATTGTCGTTGATCAGTGTTGACAACCACCTTCTATCATCGTTGACCAACATTAACCGATGCCAATTTTTATTAAATTTCATTCATATGCTCATCTTAATATCCTCTTTACTTCTATTAGATTGATATTTTTTAAACCGCCTAGAAAAAATCCGGAACAGAATCCAGAATCAACCGAATCAAATGCAATGTTAATGGTGGTGAGTCTGACTTTTCTACAAGCTTTAAAAATTAAAAAGAAATGGAAGCCATTAGTATTAAATTTATGTTGGGAGCAAAGAGGCAAATGGTTAATGTGGTTATACTAATGTTTTAACGCCTTAAATAAAGAGTAGGCACGTGGTGTAACAGCTAAAATGATACATTATTGAAAAATATATAAATAAAAAATTATTATATCCATAGCTTTAGGCTATAGACGGTACGTAGGATTTGTAAATTTTACTTTAAAAAATTTATAATTTATAATTTTATTAAAAGTAATATCGAAATTAAATTCGTTTAACTAAAAAATAAAAATAAATAGATAAAATACAATGAAATGAATAAAAATTACTGTACACACACATATATATATAGATCTAACGATTTATGTATTAATATCATATAAAATATTAAAATTTATGTATTCATACTGTATTTTATATTAAAATTACTTGTCATAATTTATATCAATACGACAATATGAAATATATTTTTTTAATTTTTTTAAACTCATATATAGTTATTATTAAAATTTTAAATCTTATCACCTTTATATCTTACTTTCGTATCGTATTTATATTGTATTACCGTATTATATTTTAGATTTATGCATACATTTTTTAAAATTATTTTAGATACATAAAAGTTGCATATATAGAACTAATTTGGTAGCCTTTGAGATTAGGAACAAAAATTAATATCTCCCTTAAGATTAATTTCAAATATGGTTTCCATATTTAAAGAAATAAATAACTATTAAATTAAGAAGAAGTTGGCCTTAATTAGGAAGGCCTTTATCTTGTTTCTATTATTATTATATATGTACATAAAATAATAAAATTTATATAATTTTCTTGTATCGACCTTATTCAAATTCAATAAAAACATAAAGTGAGGGTCAAACAAATAAAATTCTTTCATTACTATAATGATAATATTAATATTTAAATTTTATTTGTATACAAAAGAGGTCACAATCTTGAGAAAAGAGAATGAGTTTAAAGTATCGAGATTTCAAACAATATAAAAGTTTTTTAATTTGTATATAAACATAATCATATATTAAGTATATATTGTATATATCCAATTTTTTCTAAGGTCCTTTTGATATTATTAGGTCTCGAATTGTATTATTGGGTTTTAAAAGCTATTTTTTAAATTCAAATTTGAAGATTCAAAAGTATTTTTTATTTTTGTTATTTGGTAAAAAAAATAAATTTTGAATTTTTTTTTTAAGATTGTGATCTTATTTAGATATGAAATTTAAAGATTGCATTTGATTTTGGTAATTATTGGGAATCAAGTTTTTATAAGAAGGAAAAGAAATTTTGACAAGATCTTAATAGATTCAGTTGGCATTAAAATTTTGTAAATTGAAAAGGTGAATCCCTATATAAAGAGCCTAATTTTCAGTTAGAAATTACCAATAAACAAAGAATCAAGAAGTAAAAGAAGAAGCAACATAAAATTTTGAAAAGTTCTCAATCAAAAGGAAAAGAAGAACCACCAAGCAAAAAAAGAAAGAGCCATATACAAGCAGATATATCAATCAATCAAAATTTTACTTGACAGTAGGCTTTATTTTAGGTTGGTCTAAAAGCATAAGTTAAGTATACTTTCTTTTATAGTGTTATATTTATTTGTTGTTTAATGTGGTAATAATTTTTTATGAGATAATTTTGTTTTGCTAGTTTTTGTACTTATTTGTTTTTATATATTTGTTTATTCATTATTTATTTTTATTTAGGTTTTATTTTTTTTGCTTATTAATTTATTTAATTGATGTAAATAAAAATTAAATTATATTTTTTAGAAAAATGTAATTTTATGATTAACAGTTTGTAACTATGCTTATATCAATTTTTTGTATGATAAATTGTGTAAATAAATAAAAGGTCTTGAAACTTGATTTTTCATAAGATATTTAATGAATTTGACAATAAAGCCTTTTCAAGTGAACAACTAATTAATCTTGAATACTCTTGATGTGAGAATTTTTTTTTTTGGTGAAATCTTAAAGATTTTTTTCAATATTTTAAATATCGAAATTGATAATAAAACATCTTTGATTAAGACTTAAACAAAATAACATGTGATTAATTTGGAACCAATTTTAAGTATAATGGGGTGCTAAAACTTTTCCTGTACATAACTGATTCTTGAACTTAGATGTAAACTAGAACTTATTCTTTTTACAGTCCCTTAGTTTAAACTTAGGATAACCTTAAAAATAATAAATTTATATAGGTAGTCAATAACACCTAGGCAAAAAAAAATATTAGTGGCAACTCTATTTTTTTGTATCTAATAAATAGGTTCCCAGACTTGAACGTTTTGACAATTAAGTGCCTCCACTGGGGATACTAAAGAGTCAAGCTATTATTTAGTTATATTTTATCTTAAGCCTTGCTTTGATGGTTTTTAATTTATAACTATTTATGATTTTTTATGCGCATTAACCTTTTTGTTTATTTTGTAACTTATGATTTTTTATGTGTACTAATTTATTAGTTTATTTTGTAGATTTTGATTTTTCATGTGTCCTAATTTATTTGATTGTTTGGATTGACATGTTCCTTCACACATATTACACATGCATTCATGGATAAGCTCTAGACCCGAACTTTGTCCTTTCTTAGGAAGAAGCAAGTACCTAAACTCTTGTGAGGTAATAACTTCTGTGAAAGCTAGTGAAAACTCTCACTTAACTTGAACCCTTTCCGTTTGAGCTTATAATGATGGATGAGGATTAGAGTGCCTTACTAACTTATAATGGACGATGATGTAAAAAAATTTTGGAGCTTTTAGATTGTCAGACCTTTGAACCTAGTATGTAAATAAACCTTAAAGATCCAAACCTAAGTTAGAGCCTTTTCTTCTCTTTGGTAAAAAATCCTTAATAGGTTAGATGAAGGGACATTTATAATTATTTTGCTTGTTAAATTGTATTTTTTTTCTTATATATATATATATATATTATGTTTACTAACCATTTTCTTTTACTATATGTGCATACATTTACATCATTAGATTTATTATAAGAAGTGATTATCATAAAATAATTTTAATAAAAAAAATCTTAATTACATCCATGGAAAGCATAGCAAAGTCCCCTACTAGCTTGAAAAAGAAGTCCTAAGTCTAAGCACTTATATAAGAAATAGATGAATGGAAGAATCTTTTCACTAACATCAACATAACACAGTTATTTACCACTTGTAAGCTAGCCCAACTTTTGAAAGAAAATGGACAATTGCAGATAAAGGTGCAAGAAAGTGATAAGGCATTCTCTGAGGCACAAAAACACAACCAAATGCTAAATGGAGTTGTTGTTAAAATTAGAACACAAATGGTAGTTATGACTGAAGAATGTAAGTAAGCAAAAGAGGCATATGCAAGGAAACATGACCAATTGGAACACTTGATTAATTAAATATTGTGGCTACTTATGAGCCAAAGATATGGTAGAAGAGATCGAAGAGTGGAGTACAAATATGCCACTAGTTGGAATACATAGACAAGGATTGCTAGATTTTCTCAATAAAGTACAAGATTAATATCAACAAATTAGGGATTTTTTTCCATAATAAACTTTAGACTTTTTATAGATGTAATTTTGAATTTGGTTAAACATAACTTTTAATTCAATAAAGATTTTTCTTCTTAACAATTGTTATGTGGTAAATCTTCCTTATTGCATTCTTGCATTCTCATATATAACTAAAGTTGGATGGTTTTATAAATATCTTTCTAAATATGCACAATAATTTTGGTAAATTAAGGTTCAAGGATAGCTCAATCTTTAAACAAGTTGAGATGCTACAACACTTGATATCAAGTAAGAACTATGAGAAAGAAAACACTATTTGCTTACCAATGGTAAAAAAGGCACAAGAAGAATTGAAGGCGTAATCAAAGACTACTACTGAGTTGCTAAAAAACATGAATAAAAGGAAAAAAGTAGTGGAAGAAATTATGGTCCAAAATGAAACTGATCCATTATATCCTTTGATTTTGACCCAAACTCTACACAAGCATCTCAACGGGCCTAACATCAAATACAATTTGTTGCGGGCTACCCTTACAAACATACTAACATGCCTACAACTGCTTCTCCTACTCATATTGCTTATGTTTTTTATGTCAAGGCATATAACCAAACTTAAATTCCTAATCTAGATGATCTAAAAAAGTAAAATAAGCTAAAAATAAACACCATAAAAAATAAAGAAGGCTCTGAATTTTAAAATATGGTTATCATGAAAGAAAGGCTTAGAGTTATTAAAGGGATAAATTTTTATGGATTAATGGATGCTGTTAGACTATGCTTAGTTCTTAATATAGTGATTCAACCAAAATTCAAGGTGCCTGAGTTCAAGAAATATAATAGAACTAAGTGCCTAAAACATGTGACAATGTACTGTCACAAAATGACTGCATACATACATGATGAAAGCTAATCATCCATCTCTTTCATAACAGTCTCATTGGTTTTGCTACCAAATAGTATGTATAATTGGATAAAACTCATATTCGTGATTGGAAGAAATTAGCAATGGCTTTTATAGCATAATACAAACATATTATAGATTTGGCACTAGACAATATACTCTCCAAAGCATGAAAAAGAATGCCAATGAAAGGTTTAAGGAATGTGCCCAAATGTGAAGAGATATAACTACCCAAGTTTAACCACCGCTTATTGAAAAGAAGATTACAGTTTTATTTGTCAATACGCTTAAAATCTCATATTATCAAAAGATATTGAAAATGCCACAAAAAATTTTACTGATATAATGATTTCTGAAGAGATAATTGAGAATGCGACCAAGAATGGTAAGCTTGAAAGTGGTGATGTAACTAATGTAAAAAAACAAAAAAGGCTATACCAAAATGGAAAGAAGGAGATGCTCAAGTTGTAATTCATGAAGAAAAATAGGTTAGAGGTTTTACCCTATATTATCCTTATCTAATGCACTAACCTTATTATCCAACCATAAACAACATCTCTCCAAGTCATTATGCTTGTCAACCAGTTATGCAGCCACCTAACTTTGCACCTACAAATAAGTCAACTGCTCAACCCAATGACTGAATGAAAAGAGAAAGAGCTCACATAGATCCAATCTTTATAAGATATATTGAACTACTCCCTCAACTCATTAAAAGCCATTTAGTTGCACCAATTTATTTAGAACCTATAAAGCCTTCCTACTCCAAATGGTATAATGCTAATGCTACTTGTGACTATCATTCTAGGATTGCTAGCCATTTTACAAAAAATTACACATCATTGAAGTATAAAGTGCAAAGTTTGGTTAAAGCTTATTTGGCAAACTTTAATCAATAAGTAGGGCTTAGTGTCATTAAAAACCCTTTGCCTAACCACACAAAGGCATTATTTTGAGGAAGTCTATGTAAATGCCTGTCACCTTAAAAACTTTAAGAAATAATACAAGTCTTAAAATATTTTAAAGTCTTTTATTTATCTTTCATCATTTCAATAAAATGACAAATGCATTTTTATTAAATTTTTTCTTTTATTCCATTGCCTTTTTATATCCTTTCATATTTCACAAATCCTTATGTTTTATAATGAATGTTCAGACAATCAAGACAATAATTCAGGATTTAATTTTGAAAGCATCATTTATATTGGTAAGATTGATAAATTGAGACTTTTAATATAATAGGATCACTAAGAAAATAAATTTTAATGAAGTGAGTTAAATCTAGTAATGAGTTTCACCAATGAAAGTAATGTAATATGTGTGATTTTTGTGATAGTTCATTCATAAGTTTGCTATTAGTCAATAAATATTTTTCATTGAAAGTATTCATATTTGAAATAAGAAATGGCCATCTTTTTTTTACTCTTCATACAATGATTAAAAATATCCATTTACTATCCCTTTTGAGCCCATTGAATTCTTTTTTAAAAGAAACCTAACAAAAAATCACCCTCTACACTGAAGGCCAAAGTTTGAAAAAAGCTTGTTAACAAAAAAGTAAAGGTCCTTAATGATTTCAAGGGTAAAACTCTTGTGCTTGAATCTTTCTTGAAAAATGATGAAAAAGTGTAAAATCAAAAATGAAAGAAAAAATATGAAGAAAAGAAATAAAGAAAAAAAAGAGATAATTGATGAAGAATGCGACAAAAAGCTAAGGTGCTTCACATGATAAGAAATAATCATTTGCTTTATGACCCCTTTAAATACATTTTGGGCATGTTTTATCCATTTATTTCATAATGCCTCACCTTAGCATACATTATGTACCTTAAAAATCCATTTTGATTGAATGTAAATATTCAAGTTGAAGAATCATGTATTGAACTAAGACATACTTATAGCAAGATTATTTGAGATTTTTATCATTGATGGATAAAGGGAAAGGGAAATGAAAAGAAAAAAACGTGCAAAAAAAAAAGAGAGATGTGGAAAAAAAAAGAATGACAAAGAAGAAAAAAGAAAAAGAAAGAAAGGAAAAAGGAAAAAAAAAAAGAAAAACTTAAATTGAAAACTCAAAAGGGTGATTTAAGTGAAAAAAATTTGAGATAAAAACTTGAAAACAACTTCATATCATTTAAAGATCCTAGGGGATATGGCTAATGCATGGGTTGATCAACTCAAAGATAAAGAATATCAATGAAATGAGTTTTTGAAAAAGAATTCAAAATTAATTTGTTTAAAATTGCCTAGATATTCATTGTTTTAAATGTTATGAACCCTTCCAAGTACTTATCTTGGTAATTGACTTTGAAATGGTTTCCTTGCTTATTTATTTTTTGTCAAACGTGTTCTTATAATAAATATCATTTCTTTGATTTTATTTGTTCCTCACTATTTATTTTTCCTTTCCCATGATGAATTAAAAAAATGTGATGGATTACATTTGTCATCAAATTGAAATGATGATGAATGAATAAATTATTGATATGAAAGATTTTTTCATTATTTCCAAAAGATAATTGAAAATGACTAAGGCATCTTGAAAAATACACTAGAATAATGAGAAAGTTTGAAAGGATGTTGATCCTTACGGTTTATAAATAGGAAAAAAAAAACATTCCAAATGTTGTGATCAAGTGATGAAACTAGTGAAAGAAAGTTTTAGGACACAAATCAGTTGATACATGTGCTGGTTAGTTCTAAAAGAACTAAAAATAAACATAATGGAAAGCTAAAAAATGAGAGAAAACATGAAAAAAAGTCGTGAGAACCATTTACCATAAGTACAGATACATGCCATTGACTTTTGCATTTCATGTATTGCTTTCATTGCATTCATGGAGAACATTGCATATATCATCTTTCTTTGCATTCATTATGCATGATTGAAAAATAGGAAAAAAATGAAAGTTTGAATTTTGAAATTGAATTTTGAAATTTTGTAAAATATTTTCATTCATTGCATCTATTTATTACATAAGCTTGAAAAGCAGAAAGGAGAAAATAGATGTTAAGAGACATTGGAATATGATTAATGATGATCTAGTTGTAGTGAAAGAAATCACTTTAAGGTAAGAATTTTTTAAAATTCCAATGCCTTTGTTAATGATGAACTATTTCAAATATGAGAAAGGTCTATAAGACCTCAGAGCATAATCTTGAAAATTTTAGTTTTATTTTTCAAAAGTTTTAAAGCCTCGATGGGGGAGCACTTTAAATTTCAAAAATTTTGAAGCCCTGGTAGGGGAGCTCTTCTATTTTCCAAAGTTTTGAAGCTCGACGGTGGAACATTTTAAATTTCCAAAGTTCCAAAGCCTCGATGGGGAGTATTTTAAATTTTTAAAGTTTTAAAACCTCGGTGGGGGAGCATTTTAAATTTTCAAAATTTCAAAACCCCTGATGAGAAAAACATTTTTTTTTTTGAAAATTTCAAAGCCTCTGATGAGGGAAAACATTTTAAAATTTTCAAAGTTTCAGAACCTCTATTGAAAGGAACATTTAATTTTCAAACTTTCAAAACCTCTATTGAGAATGAGCCCTTTTTTATTTTTCTTAACCCAAATAAAATGGACTTTTTTTGTCTTTGTATAATTCCTATAATATGCAAAAAGAGGTAGTTGTAAACATCTAATTTTGTCCGAGGTCTTTTTTATATTATTAGATCTCGAATTGCATTATTGGGTTTTAAAAGCTATTTTTAAAATCCAAATTTAAATACCCAAAAACATTTTTTAAAATTTTGTTATTTGATAAAAAAAAAAGAAACGCAAATTATGATTTTTTTAAAGATTGTGATTTTATTTAAATTTAAAATTTAAAAATTGAGTTTAATTTTGGTAATTCTTAGGAATTAAGTTTTTACAAGAAAGGCAAGATCTTGATAGATTTAGTTTACATTAAAATTTTTCAAATTGAAAAGGGATTCAATCCCTATATAAAAGAACTCAATTATTAATAAAAAATCAATGCCAATCAAAGAATCAAGAAGTAAAAGAAAAAGCAACACAAAGTTTTGAATTTTGATAAAAAATTTCTCAGTCAGAAGGAGAAAAAAGATCACCAAGCAAAAAAAAAAGACAGCCACATACAAGAAAATAGATCAATCAAGCAAAATTTTTCTTGTCAGTAGGCTTTATTTTAGATTGATCCAAGAGCATTGGTTAGGTACACTTTCTTTTATGGTATTATATTTATTTGTTATTTAATGTGGTTTAATGTAATATTTATGGTAATAATTTTTCATGAGATTTTTTTTGCTAGTTTTTTTACTTCTTTGTTTATTTCTATATTTATTTATTCATTATTTATTTTTATTTAGGTTTTATTTTTTAAATTTATTTAATTGATGTAAATTAAAATTGAATTATATTTTTTTAGAAAAGTGTAAATATATTATTTTATGATTAGAAACTTGTAAATGTGCTTGTATCAATTTTTGTATGATAATATTGTGTAAATAAATAAAAGGAATTTAAACTTGATTTTCATAAGATATTTAATAAATCTGATAACAGAGCTTTTTTAAGTGAACAATGAATTTATTTTGTATACTCTTGACATGAGGATTGTTTTTTTTTTTTTCTTTTTTGGTAAAAGCTTAGAGACTTTCTTCCAATATTTTAAATATTGAAATTGATCATAAAACATCTTTGATTAAAGCTTAAATAAAATAACATGTGATTAATTTGATATCAATATTGGGAATAATGGGTTGCTAAAACCTTCTCTGTATATGACCAACTCACGAACTTAGTTCCATTGATATAGATCAAAACTTTTTTTTTTAGGGTCCTTTAATTTAAATTCAGAGTAATCTTTAAAAAGATAAATTCATATAGGTAGCCAATTGCACCTAGATAAAAAAAAATTGGTGGTGACTTCACATTTTTTGTACCTAATAAGTAGGATATCAAACTTGAACATTATGACATAAATGAATTTAAATATGTTCTTGAATTTTACTAAAAAATAAAAATAAATTCTTAACTTTTTATTAAATAAAATGAAGGCTGTTACCTTTTATTTTATTGTAATTAAAATCTTATTACTATAAAACATTTAACTTTTTGTTAAAAATTTATTAGTTGGATGATATGTACTTTATATAAATTCTTACTTAGATAAATAACAACAAAAAAAAAAATAATCAAATGATATTCAATCAATTTATAAATTTAAGAATGATTAAATCATAATTTAGATTGCATCACATAAGATCACATTATTTATTCATTAATTTTTTAAAGATGTATATATTTTTTAAATTTTAAAACAATTGAATGTAACTTAATTTGTTAATATTACAACGTAAAAAATGTTTATATGTATATATAATATGAATTACTATATGAATATAATCCCACTAAAATTATTTTCTGACCACGCCACTGATCCTTGTATCAATAAACTATAAAAATTAATTTTTTTTCCTCTTTCCCTTTGTTTTTTCTTTTTATTTTTCTTCCTTTTCTGCCAAATATAGCTGTGATCAAACCTTATAATAATGCTCGTAGTTAATCATAGTCAATTTAGTCAATATATTACGTATTTTACTCGTACTATCGTATAGTAGTACTATATTTACATCTAAGATTTCAATGTTTTAATATATTTATTAAAATTAATGATTGGATGTAACATGTAATCAAGTCATCTTTTTCTCTTACTTGTCCTCAGCTCCTAACCAGCTAAGGCAAGATCATGAATTTCATCCAGATGTGAGAGCTGCGTTGGCAATCATGCACAAAAACGATAAAAAAAAAATTATATAAAGGTCATATAGTAAAAATTATAAATAATTTTAATAAAAAAAATATATTTTATATTTTTATATCGACATAAATTATAATAAATAATTTTTTTATAAAATATAATATAAATATATAAATCATAAAATTTTGGATTATTTATATGTATATATTCGAGCTAAAAAGCCATGAACAATTAATATAACAAAATCTAAATTCCCGATTGTAACTATATATATTGGTGTGTTGGTAATTGTACCATTGGCAACCATTTTCCAAACCAAATCAAAAATGGATCTCAAATGTGGTGATCATCATGAAAAAACAGAAAAATTTTCAAAATTTTTTTCCCAATTAAATTTAGAATTAATGCTAGAATCATGATATAATTATCTATTTTTCTGAATATAATTAGAAGAAAAATCTTCTTATTCAAACAATCTTTCTACCTTTGATCTTTGCCTTACACAAAACTAGAAAAGAAAATTCAAGGTAAAGCTAACAAAAAAAAAAGAAAAAGAAAGAAAAAAGGGATCAAAGATTCAAAGCGTTCATCTACACATTTGAGGATGATGAGAAGGTGTGAGCTCACAATCTGGAGAGTAGCAACCAACGATTTCTTTGTCAACATTGAAGCCGAAGTCATGTAAGAAGAGAGCATCTTTTTTAAGTTCAACCATCTTCAAGATCTTCTCAAAGGTGGAAACCTCACAAGGGATCTTTAACACACCTTCCTGTTGAAACCCAAACTCCTCTTCCGCTTTTCTTAGCAGAATCCCAAATGCTTGGTGACCCAAGTACTCTGTTGGTATGATGAATCGCTTCAGCTCTTTTCCTACGCAAACAGCTAGGAACCCTTTCGGGACAACCTCACCTGACCCTGACCCTGCCGAAACGTCTGTGAAAGATAGTGTTCTCTTAAAGAATTTGATACTTCTACTACCGCCACCGCTGGTGCTGGTGGTCGGATGAGAGGAGGAGCTGCTGCTGCTGCTGCTATTGTTGTTGATGCTGTTCTTTGGTGCATTTGCTAACTTTTTCCACTTCTTGAGGATCTGTTGAAGCCTGACTATCTCCCTGATCTTGTTAGACTTTTTGGAATCCATCAATAAGTGAAATTTTCTGCAAATAAACTCAGCTACGTCTAGGTCTAGCTTTCTCTCCCTCGTGTGAATGAATTATTTCCAATGGGAGGTGGAGCTCAGATATGTAGAATTAATAGAAGCTGGAGCCTGGAGAGAGGTGCTTGGCAACACGTTTAATTTTTATAAATAAAAAATAATATTTCAATTCACATATAATTAATTGAATAAAAACATATTTTGGTTTATTATATTATAAAAAAAATAATACTAGTGGTACTACAGTACACATGCATTGAAGGCAGGGTAGACGTCGGTTAAAGTTGAAAAGCAACTGCCTCAAGAGTCAGAAGTACATCTTTGGTTTGTTTAATCCCAAGACGAGTAGTTTTCCAGATTTTTCAGCTGTCTTTATCCTTGCTCTTGAAAGTCCAGTTTTTCTTAAATATAGATAGTTCTAGATACAGTGGTATATAATGTAAAAATAATACAGAAAATAAAAATAATATAATTTAATGTTTGATAAAAATTAATATAAATCTTGTAAAAATTAAAATATATATTTTATATTTAATAATATAATAATTTTTATATTTTATATTTATTTAATATAAAATAAATATAAATATATAACTAATCAATTTTTTTTTTTTCTCCCCTCCGAAGAAGTTTAAGAAATGGGATTCTAAGGAAGATGTAAAAATGTTTGGCATGCAACTGAGATCACATGGAGAAGGGTGTAATTTAATGCAAATGGATTCCGATGCAACTGCTCTCTCAACAGTCAAAACCACATAGGAAATTATTAAGTCATCAGTTTGTCTTGGCATATGTGTCCATTTAATGTTATTAATTACTGATTATTCAAATCTGTTTATTGGATTTTGGGTAATGCTTAGATGATGGCAACTCAACAAATTCCACGTGTGATTTCTGATTACCACCTGATTTGGCTTCTGACATATTAAGCAAGTTGACAACATCACTTAATAATTTCTTTTATATATACACGTACGATATAGAACATCAAAGGACTTTTTTCTATTTAAAGAAATTATTCATCATATGTGCTCCACTTTACTTCTCCACGGATATCTTGAATTACTATTTGTTTTTATAATGGATCTAGAAATACTGACTAAAAATTATTAAATTATTTTTGTTTGAGATTTTTTTTTTATTTTTTAGCCTTAAGTTATTGGTTTTGTAAGAGTTATTAATTATTATATAGGGGTAAAAATATTTTCATAAGTTATATAGCTTGTATATAAGTCTTGAAAAGCTTATATCCCTAATATAATAATTAAATAATTTATAATTATTTACTCTTACAATTAATTACTAAAAAAATCCATAGAAAAAAAATAGAGTGTCCGTAATAAATGCTATATTTTTTCTTAACATTGTCAAAAACTAGAAGAATGAATAAAAGATATGTGTAAAAAAAGTTTAAAAGGGAAAAGCAAATTAAAAATTGAAGGAAAAAGGAAAAAAGATAAAAAAAAAAATGGAGGAAGACGTAATAATTAAGAAAACAAAACATGGATCACTAATCACTGGCCCAATTTGCAGTATTAAATAAATTAAGATGTAATAATGGGAGTTAATAATTTGGTCAAAGTTCAAAGGAAATTGTCATGTCGTACGCTTTCATGTTGTTTAATTTTTAAGCATCAAGATTAATTAATTAATTAATTATTATGGGTATGAGTTGTTTTTGTTTATTGTTAATTATTTTCTTTTGAATGAAAGACATTTTTTGTGAAATATTTTGAATCCAATACTTAATTTATTAGTTTATATAATTATTTTAAAAAATTATATTTAATAATTTTAAATTTTACTTCTTACAATATTGTTTTATGTTTAAATTACTATTTTCTTTGTAAAAAACCCTATAATATTCCGCTCCTCTTATCGAGAAAGGTGTAAAATTAATAAATACATATGTAGGTTTTACCATTTCACATGATCAAGGCCATTAAATCTAAACACCATCTCCAATAAAAAAAAATTGACAAACCCACTTTAATTTAATTCTCTCTCTGATTTGAGACTAAAGCATGGAACACAATTTTTATATTAATTTAAAGCAATATCTTATTAAGATTTATTTAAAACAACTATATTATTAATATGATAAATAAAAAACTAGTGATAATTTTCTAATCCTGCTTGAATTTTTAGTAGGATTAGAAGGTTTCCAAGATAACTACATATAACTATATATAATATGATAAATAAAAAGGAAAGCTCAAGTCTTATATATATATATATATATATATATATAAAGTTCACAAATTAAGATTAATTATTTTTATTAGATTAATAAGCAAAATTCATCGATATTATAATGCTTAACATAATAAATTTCAACAGCATACAGAGGCAGATCCATAGTTAAGGTAGAATGTTTATGGACATATTCAAAAATTAAAAAGTTAAAAAATTTTGAAAAAAAAAATTTAACACTTTTTCTATCGAAAGAATTGATAAAGCCGTCAGTAATTTTTTATTAAATAATTGTTTAGTTTCATATATTGAGAAGAATATATTTAATAGTATGTCTTTTTTTTTTTTTAAATATGAAAATTTGTTGTGAACAATTATAATAAAATAACAATAAATTATTTCAATTTTTTATTTATAATTTTATATATTATAAGTTGATACTTTAAAAAAATTTAAATCTGCCCCTGATATAATATAATATAATATATATATTATTAATTTATTAAATGTATATAATAGTGACATGATAAAGAGGGAGGGGCCAAGGGGGAGAGAGTGATTAAAAGCATAGAAAGGTTTTTTTTTAAATTTTTTTACATATAAAGTCATACTCTAAGAATAGAAGAAATTTTAAGTGTTAAAATTTAAATTTTAGATGTGATGAATGTCACTTTTTAAGAATAATTACATAAATTAATTGAATTAAATCTTGGGTTCAAAGTATGAAAAATTATCTCATTTATATACATATATATACATAATATATATACATATATATATTATGTATATGTATTTATATATTATGTATATAATACGTGATGTTCTTGTGTCCCATGTCCATGTATGATGGATGCTTTCATTATATTGAAAGAGCACAACAATGATTGCTGTGGGTATCTGAATATGATTGTTTTCAACTTTCACTGCCGCCGAAAGGCAGAGGCAGAGAGACCAAGAAGCAAGTGGAGTGAATAGGGTCGCTTACCTTCATACAAATTAAGGTTCAAATTCAGTATATAGCAGCTGCAGCAGCCAGTAGCAAATAATGAATTGAAATCAGTGCTCTGCAGATTATAATCGATCCCTCCAATCATTCACTGCCACCTTCATCATCATAATTATGTTTCTCTAAGCTGTATTTTGTCTCTGTTTATACCAAACTAAACAATCCACTTACCCCACTATCGATCACATTGGTAAAACAATTTCAACTTAAATAAATGATCGAGTTTATGAATTTTTTTAAAGCTTTAAAAGTAAAGAATTGAAAATGCTACAAGTTAGGAAGAAAACGAGAAAGCTTATTGATTCTTGTAACTCAATAAAATTGCGCCAACTTGATATATAAAAAAAAAAATGATGATTGCTCGAATGCTTTGATGTTTATAGATTTCAGGTAACTTTAAATTATGATTAATTAATTGTAATGATTTGGATAAAATTTGCCACATGCCGTTCATTAATTGGCCAAAAGTTGTTGACTTTGACCAAAAAAATCCACCTCACTAACTAAATTTCATGTCATCTCCCTTGTCAAGTTACCTCTATTTTGCCATACGTCTCTTTTTCATTTAGGCTGCATTTTTGGTGTAAACACAAACCCAAATTTTTTTTAAACAGAAAAGTGAAAGATACTGCTTACCATATCTCATGCCTTAGGTTTTACAACTCCTTATGGTAGATCAATTAATACATAATAATTTCAAATCAATAAAATGTTTAGTTAATTATATAATTAGCTTTTTATAAATATATTGAGTTTTACAATCTCAATCTCTATTGAAAAATATTATTGACATTAATAAATAATATGATAAAAAAATTATTTATATGAATAATATCTATAATTTTCTTCGTCGCCAACAACAAATCAATAATCAATAATCATTATTCGAAAACCTCTATCTCAAACAAGCAACAAAATCACCTAAATAGCATCTTATGTTACTGCATCCTAGCCAAAGTTCTTTCTTTTCTCGTTATCATGAAATTATTGCTTCTTATGTTAATTTTTTTGAATAATTCCTTTTATTGATAAATATATATCTTGTGCCCCTAAGAGTGATGAGGTGAGCAGTAAAACAAGAAGAAAAAAAACTCCTTTTAATTACCAGTATAATGTTGTTTTTTGTTTTTATATACATTTGTTATTTGCATTTTAAAAAAAAAAAAGTAAAAATCGTGTTTAAATAAAAAAAAAAAAGTGCATGTTAATATTATTAAAAGACTATCATACATAAAATATGTATGTAAAAATATAAAGAAGAAGACCTTTGGAAGATGTTCCAAGAAATATGGCCAATCTCGCTCTTTCCAAGAGAAAAAAAAAATTACATTAAATTCACATGGCAGACAATATTATGAAATTACAATTACGTAACTAATGTGGCTGAAAATAATGTATGCCATGTGCTTAGCCATATCCTGCAGTTTTTGCCTTGTTTTTCTCTTCTTTTTTTTTTTTTTTTCCTTTTAGGAAACGTAATGATCATGCCCTACTCTTTCATTTTCGTACATGAGGATTTGTTGGATCTATAGATGTATTTAAAGGAGTGTTTGATTTTCAAAATCTTAGATTTAAAAAAAAATATGAATTTTTTATAAGAAATAATTTTTCATGGTATGAGATTATTAGATTCTTATGTTTGATTCGGAGAAATTTCAAATTACTTAAACATGTATTTTTATTATAATATCCTTCACTACAAAAAAAAAAACAAATTGTCAATAAAAACAATAGACAATTAATACATTTCAACTCTTAAAATGTAGTATTTTGAGTGCCCAAATATAGAAAAAAATATTAATTAATTACTACCTTAAGTTCATCCAAGAAATGCATGAAATAATTCATAATTATTGCGTTTCAAAGCTAAAGAATGCTATATTAGAGTGGTTTAAAAAAAATTTCATTATTAATTACTACATTTCTATTCCAAGAAAAGTAGTAGATATGACAATTAATGCTTATGAAATGTAGTAAATACGACAATTAATGCATATGAAATCATAGAATATAAAAAATAATTACTGCATTTAACTTTAAAGAAATGCAATAATTAATTATACACATGGTTTAAAAAATGAACAATTATTACACTTTGCTTCGAAGAAACGTAGTAATTAATTATACACATGTTACATTACAATAAACAATTATTACATTTCTATTAAAAGAAATGCAGTAATTGAGCTTTAATTAAAAAATACAATAGAAACCCTAACCCCAAAATCCAATCGATTTTACTTTTACATAAGATAAATCTTGAACCCCAAAACCCTTAGTCGAACCCTAAACCAGAAAATCCTAGATCGTCCCCTTGGTGCTTTGTTTCCATCGTCGCCATCACCACAGCGATCCCTTACCATCAATTAAGGTAAAAATGGGTTTATTTTTCATATATATTAAGAAAAATCTACTGTCTACTTTTTTTGCCTAAATATCCCATAAATATGTCAACTATTGATTGAATAATTTTCAAACAATAAGCATTGAAACTCATTTTTTAAACTTAAAATCAAAGATATATCATTTTCGTTCATTAATTTATTGTAAACAATGGTTTACATCTCTGTCATATTGATTAACTATATTTTAATATTTTGATTGTCAATGAAATCTTAGTAGTGGAACATTTAAAAGAATAAAAATCAAAAATGTTTTAAACCTTAGTCATATTTACTATGTAGGTGCTAAAATTTTTTTTTTCTCCTCTAGTGTGCATGAAATTCTAATGTTGTTCCAATTTTTCTATTCAAATTTTAATGTGATTCCAGTGTTCTTCACAAAAGATATTAAAAATTCATTTTTTTTGCACACATAAAAAAAATCCTATATAGGTCGTGATATCGTAATCTAAATTATTTTAACCAAATTGCATGTTCTCGAATGGTGATGTTATAAGATCATAAAAGAAATTAATCTCTAATCTGTAAATTAATTTTATTTTTTTCTTTTATAGTGACAAATATGAAAAAATCTGTCACGATATAAGATTCTACAGCAATGAAAAGCTTACTTAAAATAGGAAATTTGCCTCATAATGGTTAAATTACTAAAGTTGAATTTGGTTTTTGACATGAAAGGTGAAAATTTCTTTTATTGCTGATTATTAGCATTTATGTACATGTATAAATCAATTTATGTATTTATATTCAATATATATAAGTTATGCTCATGTCATTCCATATTTAAATTGCTTGATATATTCAATATATGTATTTGTTGATAATGTCATTCCATATTTAAATTCGTATAAATTAGTTGATATTATGACTTCTAAAGAACACATATCTACCTCAATCAAACATGAAAAAGAACATGGTTTTAACACATCCTCTTTGTAAAAAATAAAAGATAAGGGACATAGTAAGTTGATTGAAGTAATCGAGAAAAACATGTTAAATTCAATGTGGATGGGCAGTCTATGTTAAATGGTGAAGCAAAGATGGCTAGCTATATTGGACGTGTCATCCGACAAACAATATCCATTAACTATGATAGTTAGAGGAAGGTTTTAGCATATTCAAAAGACTATATAAGGGATTCGATTGAGGTAAGTTATAATAAACAAGTAGATTCTTATCAATCATTTATGTCTATAATTTATGGAATACAATTACACTCTTGTTGACATCTTTTAATATAATCTTTTAAAGAACATTTTGATGTATTAGTTGAGTATACGAAGGTTGTTTTGAAATCTGTCAAACTGAAATTCAGAGACTTTAAAAATAGATTAACAACAAATTTTATTTTACCATTTGTTGATAATGTTGAATTGTTGGCTTATTCCCCATCAACATATTTAGATGTTATCTATGATAAAAAGTGAGAGAAGTTTGTTTTAGCTCATTTATCAAATAAATTCAGCGTATACATAGCAAACTTCGTTTGCTTTTATTGATTTGATATTCATCAATCTCATATACGGTTATTCAATTTAGAGCGAACTACAAGCTAAACCATTTGTTATTGATTTTGTTTTTTGCAAAAAATAAAAGTAGCTTAAAAGAAAATAAGAGCTCAAAAAGTATATCACTATTGAGTATTGAAAAAAGTGTATACAAATGTGACGCATAAACTTGTAAGTATTTTATATTAGTTATTATACACATAGTTTATGATTTTTAAATTCATTTAATAAAGTTGCCAATTTATTTTTTTATATGGTTGTAGGAAACATCCTATCTAAGCACTAAAATATCGAGATGGGATATTTGAAAAAAATCACAAATGTTAAAATCCAAAATCTATGGAATGAAGCAACTAAACAAATGGCTAAAAA
The DNA here is from genome assembly GCF_047325235.1 of Durio zibethinus. NCBI lineage: Eukaryota > Viridiplantae > Streptophyta > Magnoliopsida > Malvales > Malvaceae > Durio > Durio zibethinus. The sequence goes on from NC_143187.1 coordinate 17,644,429, forward strand.
GATTGTAAGTTCATTTTGAAACTATATCTCGTTTGCTACTTCACCATTTATACATGTTAATATATTATATTTATTTATGTTTGCATGTTGTGTTTTAAAATGACATTGCTATAAGATTCATATTCGATGAAATTTCAACTAGTTATAGTGAAGATATGATGACCATTACTTTCAATTCAAATGATAAACTTGGCCATGTTAGGGAGGTTAAGAGCTTTGTTTCTTCAATAACTTGTTTCAAAACTCAACCTAAATCCAACACCTCCAATACTATTGATATTAAACCATAATAAAATAGCAGTAGCAACAAATTAATGAGCAATAGCAATATAGCATGAAATTGCATACTAATTGTCTTTTCAAATCTAACTACTTGATACTTCATAACTCTATTTTTTGTATGATAGACAATGATGTGAAGGAAGCTGATGCTTGTAATCTCCTTTGTGTTTAAAGCAAACAACATAATTTTATTAAACCTCCCCTATCCATTCTACAATTATCTACACTCTATCTATTACTCTAAAAAATCATTGTAGTTAAGTTCAACTCTTTAATCTGTAACCTATCATAAGTGCTAACATCATAAGATAGTCTACGTATTTTTTTAAGTTTCATTACAACTAATGTCACAACAACATAATAGGTTTAACATATGCTCTATCTAGTTCAATTGTAAAATAAGCATTGTTACCAAATGCATCTTCTTTTTAGTGATAAATGAGTCATAACTGTTTAAAAGAAAGATTTTGGTTAATGTTAAAAACATGTGTCGAAAGCAAAAATGTGCATTTCGTAGATGAATCTAAAACACTTAAAAAAAAAAAACCAACAACAAAACATCTGTGGATCAAAGACTAAAATCAAAATGAAGAACATATATGATAAATGTACATCTTTTCAATCAAGATCTAAATGATATTTAAACAAATAAAATAAGAACACATTTAAATCAAAAAAATAATGTAGAACAAATCATAATGTAATAGATAGTAGACACACCATTTATTAATAAATTGAAGATAAACTGAACAGTATAAAGACGAAAGCATAAAAGTTAAAGCTATGTTGGTTGAAACAAAAAAATCTTTGATTAGAGATCTACCATGTTGTCTAAAAAAAGAAAGTGATATTTTTTATTCAACATAGCTTAACTCCAAATACAACATTTCTTATGTCAAAAAAGTTGTAATTGTTATTAAAAATTGGGCTTTTATTTGATTAGACATAAGAATGTTAGTTGTGTCAAAAACTCGATTTTCGAAAAAGAAAAAATTAAAATTTACAAGTCAACAATTCTCGAGTTTCCTTTGATAGAAATGCAATAAATAACTTTTCTTTATTATAAAGCCCTCTATTCTAGTATTTGAAAACTATTATTGAATTTCAAAGCATCCAAACGAAGTATTTAAGTAAGAAAAATTCCAAAAAATGTAATGGTTGTCAAATCTTGCATTTTTGTTCAAAAATACATAGTAATTAATAACAAATACTGCGTTACAAACCCTGAAAAATCACTATTCAATGAGGAAAATATAAAAAAATTAAATACAAGTCAAATACTATGTTTTTGTTAAAATAAACACAATAAACTGCGTTTTTGTTAAAATAATAACAACTAATGCATTTTAAAGCAAAGATATATAATATTTGAGTGGTAAAATAAAAAAGAATACTACTAAAAAAAATTTACTACTCAAATGCTATGTTAAGCTTCCAACAAATTCAATATTTGTGCTATTTGTTTTCTAGTAAAAAATAATTAAGTTAGTAACCATACATTGACTATCAAAAGGATAAAATAGAAAGAAAACATTTTTTATTCAAAGCAAATGTGGGACAAAAGTAGTATTCTCCCGAAATTTTAAAAAATCACAGGAAGAGGTAAATTTCTGATTTTGAGACTTTTGGATACTGTTAGGAATCTAAAATTACCGTAATAATCAAACACCGTGAATCAAACATAAGAATTACATTTTCACAAGTACATACTATAAAGGAAAATCTTAGATTTTTCTAAACCAAACGTCCCTTAAAATAATGTAATTTTACCCTCATTTTTCTTTTAACATGAAGCATGGGAAATTTTATTAAAAATATGTTTAATTTCTTAATCTATATAGTGTTTTTATAGAAAAGTTTCATTCACGAATCTATAGGAAGAATAATAACTCACATTAGTAACATCGATTTTATTATTTTTCACCATTCATAGAAAACAAAACTTGTAAACATAAATTTTGTATTTTAAAATAAGACAACTTCAATTTGGAGTCATAACATCTTTAAAATTATTAAATAAAAAAATCTTATAATTTGATCTTAAATTGAACAAATTTGTTCAAAAAATTTAAGAAATCTTAAAATTTTGGAATTCTATACCAAATTTAAGCATTTTTTAAATTTGTCTTAAATTTAAGGATTTCATGAATTTAATTCCAATTTTGAAAATTAAAAAATTTTTCAATTTAAGAAATTTTGAATCTTGAGACTATGATCTTTGGCTTTTTTTAATTTGTTTATTGTAAAACTAGAGAGCTTGTTCTTTAGATCTTTCATTGTAGATCTCTTTTAAATCTTGTTTTTCATATCTTCGTTTTTAAACTTAGAAGTTCTAGACTTTAGTTCCTTGTATCTTCTTTTTTCCTTAATTACCTTTTTGGATTTGTAAGTTTTATTAGAATTTTAGATTCTACAGACTTTGTTCTTTGGATCTTCTTTCTAATCTTCTTTTTCATCTGATATGAGCCAAATTGTTCAACAAAACGTAATAGTACCTGAGAAGGAAAATGGAGAATGAAGAAGTAGAAAATAGAGGCAGAAGATAGAATCAAAGAAAGAACAAGGTCTGCACTTCCACTAAGAAGACCAGGGAGTACTTTTAAAAGAGCATCAAGATTTTGTTGGGAGAAGTTTCTCGTAGACTTAGCAACATTAGTGGCTTCAGCACAAGTAAATCTTAGGTTGCTTGTCTTACTATCCGCAAAAACAATGACCCTGCAGGCTTTCTAAACATGTTGCACTCATAAAAAAGCAGCTTTTTTAAATAAAAATACCTTCTTTTGTGGAAGATCCAGTTTAGAAAGAAAAGTATGAGCATGATGAATATCTTTTAAGCTTTTTTCTAACTCTGCATAATTCAAACATATTGTCTTCTCATCTCTCTCTAGAAGACCAGACTTTATTACAAGCTCAAACAACTCCCTTGCTCGTTTTAGTTTTAGTTTCCTGTATCTCTTTACAAACTTTGGCAGATAAGTTACCCATATATCCTTCACATGCTGATACTTGAATATAGACACCTCTTTCATACACTTTGAAAGCATTTTCAAAATATTTGTTCTTTTCTAACAAAAATGCATAATTTTTAATAGTTTGTGGCATGGAAGTTCTTAAATCCAGTATTCTCTCTAGACTACTCCAATTGACTCCAAAGTACCCAGACTTTCTTCTTAGTCTACATAGAATGTCCAGAGCCTCGAGGATTTATGGAGTTTCATCTTAACAGGTCCATTCCCGTCAACAGTCACTCTTTGTTTGACCTCTACAGAGGCTCAATTGTGTCACATCTAATCAACTCCAGTGCACCATTGAAATTCTTGTGCCTCAGTTCCATCTCTGCCCACTCAGCCTATACCCTTGTCAATTGATCAACAGTCTTGCAATTTTCTTGGACAACTAGATCAAAAATGACACAAGCATTTGCCAGATCTTTATAGGTCTCATATAGCTTCACAAAAGCCACCCACAAAGTATGGGGTTTTCCAATAGCTTTTATTAGGTCAATCATCCTAACTGCCTCTGTGTAGGTCGTTATTTGCTTGGAGAAGTTCCCTTCAAATAACTTGACCCTATGGTGCCATTGCTCCATTTCTTTTTCCTCATTGTTCAAATCATGTTTTCCATCTTGAGAGCCACCATACCCTCTTCAAAAATATCCCAAGCCTTATCAAACAAATTTCTTTTGATGTAATAATCAACAAAGGAAGTCCAAGGTCTCCTAGCTTCATTGGTAAACTTTTTAATTTCACCTCTGATTATCACATCCACATTGAGCCTGCAACACCTGTGGCACGCGTTTTGTTTTACCCTCTATAGGATAAAATTGATCATTATTCAAAACAGATGCTAATCTCTTGATTGCTTCTTGCCACAGATGCGGATTCACTAAAAACTCAAATAAATCTTCCATTATTTTAGAGCCATCAAATACTTCAAAGCCTCAATCCAACAAATACTTTTCGATGTAGATAGTAATACACTTACTCCGCTTCTCCATTACTAAAAGTCTAAACCCATAATCTGTTGAGAAGGGTTCTTCAAGGGTGGCTTGGATATTCAGCTCCTGAATCATTGAGAGTTGTTTTGTTGTGAGTCATGCTCTGTTGATGAGTACAGCTCAACCGGATCATCTACTGGTGAGTCAAGCTCTAACGGATCAATGGTCTCCACCACCTTCGGTGAACCATCTAACCAAGACATTATCTGCTCAAACATTTTTTTCATCTTGAACCAAAATTTATCAAACCTAGCATCCATCTCCTGTCTTAGTTCTTTTTTCAGCTGAGCAGTAATGTTATCCAATTTCTCCCCCAATTTTTCAACCTTCTTTTGCAACAAAATGACATCCATCTGCATTGGATCATCTGATCGTCAGTCACGCCAGAATCATCAACCACGCCAAAATCTTAGGCTCTACAACCAAATTATATGAGCCAAATTATACAACAGAAAGCGATAGTAACTGAGAAAGAAAATAGAGAATGAAAAAGTAGAAAATAAAGGAAGAAGATAAAATTAAAAAAAGAATTTAGAAAAAGAAAATTCTTTTTGATCTTGCTTAACAGTTCCTGTCAAAATAACCCCAGCTCCTCTTTATGCTAAACCAACTCTCATGGCAACTACATCCGAGATTCTCGAACTTACAGCACTCTCAGCCTTCCACACTCTTTCCCCATTTTCCTCACAGTGACTAACAAACTGGAAATAGAACAAGAGTATAAAAGCCATAAACACTGGCCATACATGGAACAGCTTAATACAAATAAAATTAGGCCCATACTTAATTTCAAACTCAATTAAACCTGTTCCACAACATTAAGCTTGTAACATCATCCAATTGCCTCGTTGAATTTGTTCGCTAAATTGTCTTTAAGTCTTCTTTCTTCAAATTGTGTGTCAAACAGTTTGGAAAAACTTTCTTTATAGTATCAGAAGATGCTAGGACAACTCTAATTCTTATTTTTAGGCAAAAAAATCCCAGTCAAGCATGTGAAAACATAATCAAACCAAGAAAAATATCCATATAGGAACGTGATTCGATCCAATCTAAAATGATGTTCACGGATGAGATAAAATTTAGGGATTCGGCTCCTTCTCATTCATATTTGGTTAGTTCTTTTATGGAATATTTTTTTTTTTCTCATAGCTTCTTGCATTAAAGTTTAAACCCCGGAGAGTAGGCTTTTATCTCATCTCATAAATTTTATCTTCTTTTCCAAAATTCAAACTTTGAGACTTCTAAATTGAAGTTCAAACTTCTAACGGTTTTAATGTGAAAAAATAATCTAAAACAATTTAAACTCAAAAAAAAATTTAAATTTAAATTCAAGTTGAATTCAAAATGCGTATTGAAATTGTTATATTTTTTATCAAATCAAAATAATAACTAAAATTTCAGAACCTGGCTCAAATCCAAAATGATTGAAATATAAAAAAGTTTTGAACACGAAAAACTTGCTAAAATGATTACGTCTTCTATAAAATAAAAAAGAACTCAAACTTGACCCTAACATAAAAAAATTCAAATCTAAAAAACTTCAAACCTAAAATAACCCAAATTTAAGAATTCCATACATAAAGCATTCAAAACTTGGATCTATTCAAACCTGCTCATTTGCCACCTTTTATGGCCTTAATAGAGTAAAAATCAAATAACAAAAGTATTAATCAAATTAAATCAACACAATTAAACCATTTATACAAAGGAAAGAAAAATAAAAGTTTCTTATAAATAAGTAGATAAAAGTTATGGGGGCTTTTTTTTTTTTTTTTGTCTTTTTGGCCACAGTTATGGGGGGATTTAGATAATAGAAACGTTCACATATATAAATATATATTTATTTATATATAAACAGAATCATATTAGCAGAGAAAAAAGAGATTTGAAAATGGGGAAGTTGGTGATGGAAGTAAAGAAGGCTAAAGCAGCTAGCTAGGATGGATCTGCATTTTCAAGCTTCCTAGTTGTTAATGATCGGGAAATTTGAGATATACCAAAGATTTTGTACATCTTAAAACCTAAAACAACACACACGCACATACTACTCTCAATTGCAAACTCTCTATGAATGAAAAATAATTCCAAAAATTTATCAATTCTAATTGAGAATTGATAAATTGTTAACTACCCGTTTAATTCTATATTTAAGAATTTGAAAGCATTTATCCGTTCCTGTTCTTTTTCCTTTTTTTTTTTTTTTTTTTTTTGAGGCTATTAGATTTTGCTCTTTTTCTTTTCACTGTTTATTTTTTACTTTTTTTTATAGATATTTGTTATAAAACATAAGTGGATGGCTAAAAGGCTAAAATGCATGTCTATTTAGTTTAACATAATTGTTCTAACTTTATACAGATTGGAACGAAACCCAATCCCTTGCTGCTTGGATTATTTATCTAGATATTATAAGTTTAAATACGATATAATATAAAATTGAAACGAAAAAATTTCAAAAATGATACAACTTAAATTTTAATAGAAATCATATTAATTTGATAAAAATCAAAAAATATATTTTGTATCTAATATGTTGTAAACTGTGTCAATAATTTTCCTGTTTTACTAGTATTTAACCATTTTTGAACTCCTTTGTGAGAATAATTTGCGAGCTCCTTGATAGAAAATACAAATATAAATAAAAGACCATTTGAGCCAAAAAGAAAAACATTGAAAGCTTTTTCTACAATGGTAACAAAAATATTACTAAGTATTTACAATAGTAACGTTCACATTTTCAACCGGAAACAGGAGGATATAAAGCAAAAGCCAAGATTTAATTTTGAATCTACGAAGTTCTATGAGGATACAGTCCTCAAAAGAAGTGGTTTAAAAGAGGATTTCAATTGTGAGCCAAGACACTCACAAATGTTGGTACCCATACCACTCTTCCATTAAGACTGTTCATCGCAGCATTAGGATTGGAGTTCAGTTTCAACTAATCCCCATGCTATGAATGCAATAAATTTTATCTGATTCTCCAATTAGCTGCTCTACTATCTTCCTTATAATTCAATACAACTTACAAAGCCGATAGCACAGCGACAGAAGCTTAAACCTAGTTTACTGATCTTAGGAAGAAGCTGAGACAGCCGCTGGTTACCTCATTCCTTGCGCAACATAGCTAGGAGCCCCAGAATCTTCTTTCTGCTTTATCATTTTGTACAAAGATGATAGCAGCATTCCATTAAATTCCTTTGCTTACAGAAAAGTGGAAAACTTTCCTCCTTAGGCCCTTATAAGCTCAAAGAATTGTCTGAAGCACTGTGCTATAGATGAATCTGATCTTGCAGTGAAGTGCCCTTGTTTAGGATTTTGGTGGACCTGTAAGCAGCCAAATAAGAGTATCAAATTTGGATAATATCCATACAAAAGCTTGAACCTCTACCAAAAAAAAAAAAAAAGAAGCTTAACCCCAAAAATAGTTTCAATGAAATAAAAACAAATTACATTTCAATTACAAGGATAAGATATGCTTTTCACTTCTCAGAACTTTTATCATTTTCATCTTTCGAACATGCAAGTGCAGTAGAAAGGATGTATTAACACAACATTACCTGAAATAGTAGAAAAGAAGCGGAACATAGATGCCTCACATACTAACAGCTAAGAACTCCATGAATGGAAGAGATGGGTTGTATCGAGAAACTAGGCATATTTTTCTTCCGGGAGTAATAATAGTATACATACCCATAAGTTGAGATAGGGATTTCCATTGCCCAATGTAGTGCATGTGCAAGTGTGCACAAGCGAGAAATGTTAAATTAATTTAGCATGGTTTCTGACCTTAGTTGAGTGTTATCCAGTCAAAGAAATACCCTTAGCAACAGATTTCCAAGTAAACCTATTGTAAGCTGATATTGAACACATATAAACTACTACCAGCTAAAGCAAAAATAAGGTCAACACTAGATAAGAATTCCTTCGTTAAGGAGCATGTTAAGCGTCTAAATGTATAGGACTTGTGTAAAGCAATGCAGCAGAGGTTTACCTTTTCTTTTCTTAGGTGGATTGAAGCCATCACTTACAAGTGAAGGTGGGGAAAGTGGCCTTTTTTGGTGTAAATTTTTTGTTGATTGTTCAGACTTCTTCGAGGGAATTAGAGCTGAGAAAAGAATGGCATCAACAGCTTCACGTTGCTGCTTCCTTTTCACATTTAAATTCTGAGAAGAGCCAACATCCTCAGGATCTCTGTAACCTTCATTTGCTACTCTATCTTTCCTGTTGCTGTCAGGTCTGGGAGTTGAAAGATGCAAACTTCTTTGTTCCTGCCCAGAAGATTTCTTTGATTCTTTTGACAAATTAAATTTCTTATTTTTCCTGCTGTGACCCACTTCTAGTCCGGTATTTTCATTACTTCTTTCTTTCATATGGTTTTTCCTTGAATTGACTTGCACTTCACTAGTCTCTTTCTCTTGGCTTCCCCTACAGGTAGCCAGTTTCTCTGGAATCCTAGACTTCTCATACTGCAATTGTCTTTTGTTATCATTTGCAGATGCAGATGCAGATGAAATACTCCTTTCAATGGGAGGATCACAATCATCTTTTGCTTTTCTTTGGCTACACGGGATATCTTTCCTTTTCAAAGAGTTATCATCATCTCCAGCAACAGTCCTGTTACAGCCAGCCACACTGTCAATATGCTTTCTGTTCCTTTCAAACTTCTGCTTTTCCCCATACTCATTTTTTGCAAGTTGGCCAGTACCTCCAACCTTTTTGACATGCCTAACCTGACTCAGATGATTATCAGAATCTTCTGGAGCAAGATTTTTTCTAGCACTTGTTCTAAAATTGATATGGTAAGGCCTTTTAATTGATAGCACCAAATTTCTCTGCTTAGCGTCCTTCACAAGAGCAGCCCAATTATGGTTTGTCTGCAAAGTTCTAGCATTCCCCAAAATCCAGAGAGAGAGCCTGGCTCTTGTCAAGGCCACATTCATCCGTCTTACATCTGCAACAAACCCAATACTGCTTGAACTTATGCCTGTCGAAGAGCTTGCTGCTCTAACTGTGGAAAGCACTAATACATCAACCTCCCGGCCTTGAAAACCATCCACAGTGTTGAACTCTATATCAGCCATAACAGAAGAACCAAATGCACTAGAAAAGCAAGAACGCAAAAGAGAAAGCTGACGCTTGTATGGAGTTATTATGCCAATTCTGCCGCCAACAAACTCAGATGGATACCTATACCCCAAAAAAAATAAAATTCAACAAGATGAATGATTCTAATATAATAAAATCACAAGGAAAGGAGAAAAATTACTTTTTCTTGAAAAACCTAAGCAGCTCAACTGCCGCATCAGCCTCATGTTCATTGTAAAGAGATAACACACCAGAATTCTTGCCACGAAGCTCCAGACCATCAACAACATCATAAAACACATAAGGACCAAGGCCTTCAGTCCCATGAAATGCTGCTGATTTGCTCAACATTGTATTACCATTCAGCAACTTATTGTCATAAAAATGTGAAGAAGGGAAGCGACATATCTCTGGATGCATCCTATACTGTAAACAGAAAGCTCTTAACCTTATATTTTAATGAACAAGTGTTGCTAACATTTTATGGAGCAGACACGATGCCCCTCATACAACAAATATTAACATATACATCAAAATAGTCCAGCAACAAGTATGTTGCAAAACATTTCTCCCTATCACACATGCCCATAGTCTCTTCACCTTCCTCAATAAATAACTACCATTGAAATAATGAATTTGGATTTACCTATGTCCTTAAACAAATATCATAATATGCAACAAATACGTCTACATCAACTAAGGTATGGTATTTAGCACAAAGCCAAAGCCTTACAAAAGAGTGAACAGCAAAACAAACTGGTATAACCAAAAGGAGAGAGAGAGAGAGAGAGAGAGAGAGAAGTAAAAGAAGGATTTCCTCTGGTGAATACAGTTGGATTAACCAGCTTGCAAAACCTGGTAAATTTTCTTTGAAGGGGTTAAGTTATAGCTCAAAAGAAAATAGCGACAAACCCGGTACAACCTTCATGAAAGATGGATTATCATCCAACAGTATTAATAAAAGCTAGGTAACTGCAGAGTACCACACAATATTCTAGAATGTAAACATCTAAATATGCCAGGTCTTTGACACTTAACCAAAGACAGAAAAGATATGTTAGACTACCAAACTGGAAAAGGGGTATTCTCATTTGTATCAAATAAGATCAAGAATACCAAAGGCTTTTATTACCTCACACTGATTTCATGCTTTAGATCATAATATTAAGCTACAGAAATCACTAGATGTGTTTCAAGTAGAAACTACTAAAAAAAGTGGATGAAAATTGAAAACATAGAATTAGTAGCTCATGAGAAACTCGTCAAAGAACACATTCAACCAAGCAAGCTAAAGGGGACAGAATTTAAGATGCAGTAATCATTTTTTAAATAACTAAGTTTACTTGCGAGAGAAAAAAAATGGAGATTTGTTTAGGTTGGATTTTCACTAATTTCAATTTCGGCAGAGAGCTTAGTAGTTATTATGGCTCAGCCAATACAGAGATAATAGTCAAAGAGGTTTGGTCATTTTAATGGCACACAGTGGACTTGCAAAAACACAAATAAGAACCCACAAGAAAACTATTTGGACAATTCTAGCACATGATCAACCACATAATCACATTTCCAGAAGTATAGATTATCTAAAAAAACCTCTACAGGTTTTTATTAGAAGTTAAACACTATGTTCAACAGAAGGCAGTCATCAAGAGTAATTAAGTTGTTATACTAACAGTACAAGCAATAGTAACAAACCCCGTGAGTTCCATTAAGATGTACATACAAAACCAAATGTCAAAGAAACATCAAATATTCACAGAATAATTACATTGAAGAATGCAAGTGAAAATGTTAACATAAATATAATGGCACAGTACATAATAAATAAAAGAACAACATAAAATATGCAATTGACAATCTGATCAAATGAAATACTTATCCTTTAGCATGGCCTAAACAATTATCAAAAAACTGAGAATAATGAACACCTTTTAAATCAGTTATGACAAAAATAAGTGTGGGAAAACACTTATTTACAGCTGGTTGTAACTTGTAATTTGTATATTTATATTTGTATCTCTAGAATTAAGTATTTGTATCCCTAAAATTAGGATAGATAATCCCTCAATTATAGGATTAGTTTTTTAGGAAGATTTAGTTTCCTAATTTAATCCCTAATTAGTTGTATATAAACCTAAGGTTCTTGTATAATTCTCAATAAGCAGTTTTTCAATATACATTCAGTTTCCACACTGATTTATTTCTTAGTTTTTTCACATGGTATCAGAGCTTTAGGCTCTTCTTGGGAAGCAAAATTTTCAGCCTTCATTGCTAACTTCTATTTTAGCCTTCATTGCCGAATCCTATTTAGGCCTTCATTGTCGAACCTTTTCAAAGAAAGATAACACTACCACCCAATTTGAGGAAATGTTAACTGAGAAAATCAATGGAGTACTATAGATGTCTTAAAAACAAGGAGAGTTCGACAGGGAAGAGATTGAAAAGCTGAAAAACTTATTGAAAATTCTTGAAAAGCCTACTGTGGTATGTTCTTTGGGTAAGGTTTCTAGTTCAGGTAAAGCTTCCGGTTCTCATGGATTAAATGTCTCGACTAAGCCTATTACGAGTTCTTGGGTCATTGACTCAGGAGCCACAGACCATATGACACATTCTTCACAAAAGTTTAGTGCATATAACCTGTGTCCTAGTAATAAGAAAATTGTTGTTGCAGATGGTTCACTTACTATAGTGGCAAGATTAGGAGATGTTCAAGTTAATCCCTCGTTTGTTCTCAAAAATATTCTTCATGTTCCTAAATTGTCTACTAATCTGATATCTATACAAAAACTTACCAGAGATATGAATTGCAACGTAACTTTTTATCCCTCTTATTGTGAATTTCAAGACCAGAGTTTGGGAAAGATGATTGGACTTGCTAAGGAGAAGGATGGACTATACTATCTTGAGACATCAAATAACACAAGTAATATCAAGAATAGTTTACCTTTGTCATTTCTTTCTGAAAAATCTTCCAATAAAGACAAAATCTGGCTTTATCATTTTCGTCTTGACATCTTTCTTTTGGAACTTTGAGAAACATGTTTCCTTCTTTGTTCAAAGGATTAAATGTCGAAGATTTTCATTGTGATATTTGCGAACTTGCAAAGCATAGACGTGTGTCTTTTCCAATCAGTAACAAAAAAGTTCTACTCCCTTTTACTTGATTCATAGTGACATTTGAGATCCCTCTACAATTCCTAATATTTCTGGTGTGAGATGGTTTGTTTCATTCATAGATGATTGTACCAGGGTCTCTTGGGTTTTTTTACTTAAATCCAAATCAGATGTAAATAGTGTGTTTTTAAGCTTCCAAAACATGATCCAAAATCAATTTGCAGTGAGAATCAAGAGATTTAGGTCTGATAATGCAAGAGACTACTTCAACCAGAGTCTATCCACCTATTTCCAAAAAGAGGGGATTATCCATGAGTCATATTATGTTAACACTCCACAGCAGAATGGAGTGGCAGAGAGGAAAAATAGCCATTCACTAGACACAACCCGCACCTTTCTTTTTCAAGCAAATGTACCTAAATCTTACTAGGAGGAAGCTGTTCTCACTGTCACACACATTATAAATAGGTTACCTTCAAAAGTGTTGGGATTTAAAACTCCTATGGAACTACTCTCACAATTTTATCCCAACCTCAATACCACAAACAATCTCACACCTAGGATATTTGGTTGTACATCATTTGTTCATGTTCACAGTCATAACAGGAGAAAGTTGGATCCAAGAGCGATTTAAATGTATTTTTGTGGGGTATTCTTCAGCTCAAAAAAGATATAAGTGCTATCATCCTCCTACCAAAAAATTCTGTGTCTGCAGATGTCACTTTTGAAGAAAATAAACCATTTTTTACTCAACCTTATCTTCAGAGGGAGACTTCATTCATGGAAAATAAGGATAAAGACTTCTTTTTGCTTGATTTGCCCCCTTCTTCAACATTTACACCCATTAATTCTTCTAAGTCGAAACTTGTTTCTGCTGAGCTCAAGTCAAACACTAAATTTGAGTCTGAACCCATTCCAAATACGAAAGATGTGACAAAGGATAATATTGTTCTTGATTCTATGAAGGAATTACAGGTGTACTCAAGAAGGAAAGTTCCAGATCCTGAACCAATGCCAATCTAAGAACCTGATTCTAACTCTGGAAATGAGGTAACTACAGTTTTTGACTCTCTTTCTCAAAATGAGCATGAATCTCCTAAAACTATAACTAGTGATTATGATCTGCCTATTGCCATTAGGAAAAGAACCGGAGAATGTACCAAGTATCCACTATACCCAATCTCTAATTTTGTGTCATTTGAAAAATTCTCACCATCCCACAAAAATTTTCTTGTGAGCCTAAACACTATTTCTGTTCCAACTACATTATCCTAGGCATTATCCAGTGAGAAATGGAGGCAAGCCATGAAAATAGAAATGGAGGCCTTAGAGAAAAACAGACATGGGAACTGGTAGAGTTGCCTAAAGGAAAAAATTCAGTGGGGTGTAAATGGGTTTTCACTGTAAAATACAAGGCAGATGGTACTGCTGAAAGGTATAAAGCCAGGTTAGTGGCTAAGGGCTACACTCAAACCTATGGAGTGGATTACCAGGAAACCTTTGCTCTCGTTGCCAAGATGAATACAGTTAGGATTTTGTTATCATTTGCTGCAAATTACAATTGGCAGCTTCAACAATTTGATGTAAAGAATGCTTTTCTACATGGTGATTTGGAAGAAGAAATATATATGAAGGTTCCACCGGGATTTGGAGATCATCTAGAAGCAAACAAAGTATGTAGGCTGAAAAAAGCTTTATATGGCCTTAAACAGTCTCCTAGAGCTTGGTTCAGGAGATTTGCCAAAGTGATGCTAGCAATGGGATATAAACAGAGTCAAGGAGATCACACATTGTTTATCAAGCACTTTGATTCAGGGAGAGTCACAGTTCTATTAGTGTATGTTGATGATATAATTGTAACTAGAGATGATGAAAAAGAGAGAGAATCTCTAAAATAGTGTTTGGCTTGAGAATTTGAGATAAAAGAGCTAGGGAGATTGAAGTACTTCCTAGGAATTGAAGTAGCTCACTCACGGCATGGTATTTTCATCTCACAACAGAAATATGTGATGGATCTTTTGAAGGAAACTGGGAAGCTTGCATGTAAACCTGCAAATACCCCTATAGATCCTAATAATAAAATTGGAAAAGCTAATGAAGATGCTGCTGTAAATAGAGAGATGTACCAAAGATTAGTTGGAAGACTCATTTATCTCTCACATACTAGACCTGATATAGCATATACTGTGAGTGTGGTAAGTCAATTTATGCAAAGTCCTAAAGAAGTGCACCTACAGGCTGTCTACTGTATATTGCACTATTTGAAGGCCAATCTTGGGAGAGGTATCTTATTCAAAAGAAATTCGGGGTTAGTTCTAGAAGCATATACAAATGCTAATTATGCAGGTTCAGTAACTGATAGAAGATCCACCAAGGCTACTGCACTTTCTTAGGTGGTAATCTTGTGACTTGGAGGAGTAAAAAACAGAATGTGGTGGCAAGATCAAGTGCTGAAGCAGAGTTCAGAGCAATGGCTCAAGGAATTTGTGAACTACTATGGTTAAAGATTATCTTAGAAGACTTGAAGATCAAGTAGGATGGACTAATGAGACTCTACTGTGATAACAAGTCTGCAATAAGCATTGCACACAATCCTGTGCAACATGACAGAACAAAACACATTGAAGTAGACCGGCATTTCATAAAGGAGAAACTAGACAGTGGGTTGATTTATACACCTTATGTATCAACCAAGGGTCAACTTGCAGATGTGTTGACTAAAGGTCTCAGCAATGCAACATTTCAAGAAATTATTTCCAAGAAATTATTTCCAAGCTGGGAATGGAAAACACCTATTCACCAGCTTGAGGGGGAGTGTGGGAAAACACTTATTTACAGCTGGTTGTAACTTGTAATTTGTATATTTATATTTGTATCTCTAGAATTAAGTATTTGTATCCCTAAAATTAGGATAGACAATCCCTCAATTATAGGATTAGTTTTTTAGGAAGATTTAATTTCCTAGTTTAACCCCTAGTTAGTTGTATATAAACCTAAGATTCTTGTATAATTCTCAATAAGCAGTTTTCAATATACATTCAGTTTCCACACTGATTTATTTCTTAGTTTTTCCACAACAAGCACTGTCAAGCTAACAACACCCATATGCACAAGGCATATCCCATATATGATCTTTGAGAATAATGTTAAGAATATTTAAACAAACTTTCCAAATCATAAAGCAACAGCAAACCCATATTCTTTCACATCCTCAATCTCTTAGCGTAATATCCCTTAACATGTGATAATATCCTTTAACATGGGATAATCTCATTTCCCTAGTAGATACTTTTAGTCTTAACCTTAATAATCTTTAACACATGATCACATTCATTCCAATTGTAGCTCTTTTTTTTTTTTTTTTAACATACAGAGTAGCCATTTGTAGAAATGGCATGTCATACAACAGGGCATAGAATTTCCAGAGCAGAAAAAAATGTTGGGAATATCAAAATAAACCTCCCAAATCATATAGCAACAGCTATGAACCAACCAACATGCTTTTGCATCCTTAAACTCTTAATTTTAATAACCCGTAACAAGTAATCTCATTCATGGTAGATCTTTTGTTTCATATCCAGAAGGCGGCCACCGTAGAAATGGCACATTATACAACACAGTAAAAAGATTACCACAAAAGAAAGGACTTTAAGTTTAGACACTACGGAAAGGAATAAGCAATTACAATGTAGGTTACCTGTTCAGTAAGCATAACAACAGCATGACCAGCTCTTTGTAAACGCTCAAACATGCTACATTCATACATAAATTTGCTTGCAATATTAGAGAGAACTGTTGCAGGAAGCTGCTTTGGATCACCAACCTTGAGAAAATATTTTTAACTTCAGTATGGATTCTCAGGGTACCAAAATACAATTCCAAAAATCTATTAAGTATATAGTCTTTAGTCCTTTAGCTCATACCATGATACATTTTGTCCCTCTTGACTTTAAAAGCTGAAGAGGAATCAAAGAAGCTGGTTCCAAAGCCTGCAGTGACAAATTTAACCCTTAAAAAGCAAAGAGAAAGCAACAATAGAACTAATAAGATGAAAACATCAACAGAACAAAAAATAAGAACAATTACTTGAGCCGCTTCATCGATCACAACAGCATCAAAAAGAGTATGTTCAGATGGATTGCCAAACCTAAAACTTGATATGGTTTCAGCACATACTCCATAGAGATCTCCACCACAACCACTTAATGTTGTGACAACTATTTCAGCCTCCTTTAGAATAGACTTCCGCAGTTTATGCCTTAATGCTTTGGTTTCTTCATTAGTCTTCTTCTCTTGTGCCTGAGCAGCACTAAGATCTTTATACATTTGTTTCTTTTGCTCGTACAATCGTTGTAGCTTTGCCTCTACTTCCAAATCAGACATTTCTTTTACATCCGTTTCCTTATCAGATCCATCTTCTGATGTTTTCTTCAGGCCCGAATTTCCATCCCTTATGTTGGCACGCTTGGTTTCATAGAATCTGATGTCTTCAACTAGCTTTTCCAGATTAGAACGCAGTACTGTAGAAGAAGATTCTACACTTGAATCATTCCTAGCATCCTTTGTATGCATTTTCTCTTCTGCCAACCGATGATCAACAAGTGTATCAATGAAGAAAGGTAGAGAATTTTGATGCATGGTTTTTACATTTCCAACCCGTACAAGATAAGGTTTGTACCTCTTTCCATCTATCCCATGTAGACCATTAGATATTCTTGACACCAACTCATCAACTGCAGCATTTGACTGAGCACAAATTAACACTCTTCCTCTTGTAGAACTTTCTGTTGATTTTTTTGACCTTTCAACATCCTCAGTTAGTTGTCTAGCCAAGGCAGCATCCTGCCATGCTCTTGCAATGGCTGTGGCCTGGCTGACTCGTGTCCTTGAATTGGTGGAAGAACTATAGCTTTGTTTCAAATCACCATTCTGTGAATTCTCTGATTCATTTGTTCTCCGTTGAAGGGAAGAAAGGAAAACACCAACCATAGCCACAATAGTTCGGGTCTTTCCAGTCCCTATTGAATCAAGCAAGAAGCTGTCAATACAGCATATATATGATTCTGGTTGAAACATTACGTAAAATTACAATATACTCAAAGTTGAAAGTAGAAGCAAAAAAACACTCCCTCTGTCCCATTTTGTTTGTCAATTGGTCAAACAGACTCAACTTTGACCACTTTTTCAAAATTTTATATTGAATTAAAATTTAAAGACATATCTTTTAAAAATTTTGAAACTCATACTTAATCTTAATTTTAAAATTTTCATTTTATGATTTTATTAAAAAAAAAAAAAAGATCAAACTTGAGTTCATTTGACCCAAAAAGACAATAACAGGCAAACATAATGGTATAGAGGGAGTGCTAAATACCTACCTGGAGGACCCTGAATAAGATGCAATTCAAAATCTTTCTTTATCTTCTGTGATCCAACAGCAACATTCAGAGCTTGAAGCTGGCTATCATTGAAGGATGACCTCAGTAATTGCTGCAAGGGCTGGGACAGCTTACTGAAATCTAGTCTTGGTTTATCAGAGATGGTAGAATCATTGACAGGGTTTAAAATGATTGGAAGCAGAGGGATATCCTTTACTGCTGATAGTGCCTGAAATTCTCGAAGCTGGGGTGTAATGCTCATGATGCGACTGGCATGCCATTTACTACGTTCAAGAAGCTGCCTCCTAGCTTGATTCAAACGTATTGAACCATTCTGAAGATAAAACCGAATCAGCAGTATACTTGACCTTCTTTTATTGTCTCTCTCACGCCTCTCCACCTGTGAACAAGTATGTTGCTTTGATGAAATATGGGCACATAATTGTACAAACCAATGACGGTGGCATTAGTTCATTCAGGATAATGGAAAATCCAATCTTTGTCAACTTAACCCAAAGTAAAAGTAATGAAGTAAATTAAAAGGTCGCTTGAAGTTTAAGCAACCCAGAAATAAAATTCAGCTCAATGAGGAAGATTAAAATGCCAATCAAAAGTCGGGAAAAAGTCCATGTAAAATCGGGAGTATCAACCATCAAATATATGCAGGTAAGTTTGATGATCTTGGATTGTACAGAACACCTAAGAATAGGTTTAGACAACCAGAAACTCTCAACCAACTGGTTCCACCAGATTTTTTGATAAAAACAAGCAGCAAAGCTAGCATATTGCCATAGTAGTCAAGTGACACAAGGACCAAATTTTAGATTTTTCCAATACCAAAAGAAATAAAATATTAGTTAAGGTTGAGAGAAGTGATGAACATTTAGTTGATCGTTTTGAGTGAAAATCACTATATGAAAAGATAATTTTCCTTTTGGCAATAATGAAAGTTAGTAACTTTGGCATTAACTTGAACTCCAATAGATTGATCAACAATTTCGAATTTACACCCTCAAAACTATTCAAACTTGTTGCACTCACTAAGGTGTCATTTCAACTAAATTTACAAATCAATATATCATTATTCTTAATCCAAACTTGGAAATCGACCATCTAAACCCATATTTAACAGACAATAATTGAATTTAGAAGTCAATTAACATGTCAATAACTTCACCAATATGCAAGCATACAACTTATTTGACTATTGTGATTTTAGGTTTACACTTTAAATCATCAGCTAACTGGTGCAAACCTATAGTAGCAGCCAAATCATATTTATAAATAAATCATCAATTGTAACAAATTGTAACTCACTTTTAGAATCAGATATTTAAATTAACGTCACATATTTAAGCACACACCAATAGCAAAAATTACTTCCAGTCGGTAACTAAAAACAATAAATGAAACAGTAAAGGACACAAAGTAGTATGAGTTGGATGTTTGAGGTCAATGGGTAGTCTGAAATTTTGTGAGATACAGAAATGATAAGGTCAAAAAATATGACGGTGAGATATAAACAAACATAAAAACAAACGAGAAATTCGCCTAAAAAAGAGGGCTGCACAGGTCTTGCAGAAAAAAAAAATCTAAGAAAAAAACTTGTGAGGAAAAGAAAACAATGCAATAAAACAGTAAAGATACAACTTCAGTATATAGTATATTATGATAACATACCTTTCCAACCATATGAACATCATGGGAGGTACTTTTTAGAGGCTCTTTAGTAAGCAAAATAAGATCATTCTCTGAAAAGCTTTTAGATGCTGTAGAATCATCACCATCATAGACAAATCGAGTAAAATGGAAATCATCAACCCTCTCAACTGACAGCACAGATATACTGCCATAATACATCTCCTCCCATGAGGACATCTCCAGAAAGGAATTATGCAATTGTGCTTTAAACTCCTCCAAAATCAATGGCCGAAAAATGTTTACATACTGTTCAGATGACTGAAATGACACAGGGACCTCTTTTAATTTGTTAACAGTGCGACTCTCATCGTCACTTGCAGATGCTAATCCCACTGTTACAAAGAAATCTACTTCTAATATTGGCCTATACCAGTCATCAAGTCTTGGAGGCTTGAACCTTTTAACCTGAGCTTCCAGCCTGTGTAGGCTAGATCTGTTTCCAAAGGGTGATTTAAGTTGAATGACTTGCCTTTTAGGAACAAAAGGACCTGCTTTTGCAAGAAATGATGACTGTACTCTTGCAGTTCTGAAAGCAGACTCCAATGGATCTTCTGCAGCATCATGTACCAACTCCTTCAAAATAGTATCATTTGTTCCAGAAATTATTTTGTTGCAACCTTGATTAATACTGTTAAGTTTGACAGATTCATCATTTTTGTTCTTCTGATCAACTCTACACTCAGGTGAAATGACATTACTTTTGGAGTTGGAGCTTATTTCTATCCTCTCACTATCAAGGTCTTTTGATTTGACAAGACGTGGCTTGACTCTTGATTTCTCAGGTTCTTGCTTCTGGGAAACAAGGGAATCTCTTTTAAGGGGAGACTCGAATAAATTCTTTGAAGTATCAGCGGCAGTGCTATGGACATCCTTCTCGGCATGGTCAGCTTCTGAAGCATGCTCATCGTTCGAAGGAAACCCTGCCTCCCCATCCAACATTTTGTGACTTGACTTATCAGATGCAATATCTTTCTCCTCCTCATCATCAGAAAGAACAATCAGATTATTTTCATTCTTTCTTTTTGCCACTTTTAAGGAATCCAAGGCTTTTACATTTGTTTCAATAGAAGAAGGCTGCACATCAGGTGTAGAGTACCTAAACAATTTTTTTGACCTCAAGGTTGAATGTCCAAGGCCGCAAGAAACTTCTTTAGATAATGTAACACAAAGTCGTGATACTTGTTCTGTCAATTCATCCATGTCAACAGCATCTATATTCAAAAAGCACATAACACATGAATACACCTAGCAATAGACAAATAATGACCAAATGAATGATAAAAAAAAAAAAAAGAAAAGAAAAAAAAGGAGAATTGAAATTAGGTTAATCAAGGTTGCATCCAGGAACTTACATTTAAAAGTAATGATTTGTATTTGATATGTAGTATAAATTGTGTATTCATAGTTAATGCAATAATGAGTTTTAAAGTTACATTCAAATTCATAGAATTGCTAAATCTTGAATGAGTAGTGAATTTAAAAGAACTAACAAAAAAGTGGATTTCAGAAATGCATTCTTCTATAATTTTTCAAGTATATAGGTATAATGAATCTTTACTAATTTTTACATAATGACTATATACATCCTAACAACTTGTATAAACACCAGATCCAAATATATTCCCTAATTTTTTTTTCCAAATGAAACATAAAAATTAAAAATAAACAAACTCACCACTTGAAATAAGATTTTCAATGGCCGTGAACATCAATAGAGAACTATCACTCCTTAATAGTTTGAACACATTCAGCAAAGAGATTATGGCCTTTTTCCAATAGACAACAATGACCTTAAGTTGTGACTTTCCCCAGTCCATAAGATCATGAAGCCATTTGAAATCCATGAAATTCTCTAATGCTACTTTAGAATCTCCAAACGGTCTAGCAAATGATGGACCAAGTCTTCCAAATAGAACAGGGAGGATCTCAAGCACACGCACACAAGTCATCTGAAAAAAGGCAAATAAAAAATCAACTATGCCTGCTAAATGAACTGAGCTATGATGCATCTGACAGAATTTTAATGCTGAATCATCTTTTATTAACTTACACAAGAACCACCAGCATCTCTTCTAATATTTAATATTAGCAAAGAACTAGCCAGAAATACATGTGCAAAGGCAAATATACAAACAGATGGAGAGGCATGAATGTACATACAAAAGCACTCAAGATCAACCCTGTAATTAATATGGACAATGTCATACATGAAAATTTGTAGGACCCAATAAAGTTAGTCCAGAAAGAAGTAACTGGCATCAGATGATGCCCATAACAGTAATTAAATGTCACATGCACTTCCATAATATAATCAATAATTCATGCAAGAAAGAAACAGTAACGCAATAAAGATCCTAGGATGATACCTGACAAATACTGTAATCAATAAATGCCTTCCCTTCTACCAAGCATTTGCATAAGGTTGGCCATGCCATTTCTGACAATGAGGAACAGAAATTTTCCCTCAATTCCAGGTCAACACTTGCGTAATTTCCACCCTTATTTGCAGGCAAAACTTCAAATAATGGCTGCTTAAGAAATCCACCCTGAGAAGAGTACTTCATGACATTTGAGACATTGGATGAATTCTCAGATAAATCTGAATTAGGCAAGTCCTCGTCTTTAAGTAACTTGCATAGAACAAAGAAAAAGTGATGCAAAGTCTGAAACTTTAATAGAACGGAATCTAGCTGGACCTGGAGAATGCAAGCAAAAAACATTAGAACACAGTTTATATATATGCATATATGTAAAGAGAAAAATATCAGTAGAAGTTCATCTTCTCATAATAAAGAAAATGTCAGCAAATAACTAATATGCTGTAATTGTACAGTAGCAGAACATGTAGGACATTGCAAAAAAAGCCCTTGTCCATAAAATGATCCTTTAATAAAGAACACAATATGCTGAGAACATAACCAGTCTCCATGTCAACAATATTAAATAAACAAGAAAGAAAATGTAGCTAAATGCTGACTGTGCTTGTTTTAGGGCCTATTGCAAAGAGATTAACGCTTACAAGTTTCAAGGCATGCCTCACACCCAAATAAACAGCAGATAGAGAAAAAACGTTGGAGCAAAGAAACTTCAAACTACAACCAAGACCCCGCGTATTTGAAACTTGTTCCAAGATACACTTGCCAAACTGTCTCACATTCTGCAGCAGCAAAAATAAGAAAGATAATAAATGAAGTTTATGCCCAAAATACTGGAAGGTCAACCGCAGCAGGAAGTTTCTTATTTTAGGCAGGGAGAAGAAAAACAAAGAAAAGTGTACATATTTCATCACTCAACCTATATCATAAATGTATTATAAGTTGATTTACAAGATATAGACTACAATTAGACATACATCATTAGGGTCCACAAGAGAGAGGATCAAGCTTTCCCCCATCCTTGGTTCCCAAGTCCACTGCTTGAGAAGTTCCCCTTGCCCCATTCGAATCAAAAAATGTGCAGTTAACCTGAAAAAAAATCCATTATTACAGACCCTTATTTAACTTGAAATGGCGATTTCACAATACAGATAACGACTTGAAAACATATAACAGACATTGCCATAAAGTAAAAGATGTGGAGAAAAGTAGACATGCTAAGAACCTGTTGAACGTCTTTATTAAAGGAAGACACATGGTTGACAATCTCATAGAGTTTTTAGATTCCTTCTCTCCATCATCAGAACCAGTTGGTACCTTCCATCCAAATGTGCTTGAGATTTCTGCAGCAGATGATGAAAGCCAACCTCTAATATCAAGAGCCAATTCTGCACTATTCTCAGGTTCTACCAGAGGGAAACGAGATCGAGCCCATAATACAGCCTTGAAAAATGATATTGGGAGAACTGGAGGATCAATATCAATAAGAACATCAATCCACAACATGGGAATACACATCCACTCTCTACACTCCCGAGAAGTAATTAGACTCTGAGCACTAAATTCACTCCAACAACTAGTATCTTTCTCTTCAACATCCTTAGTAAACGGAAGCTCATTATCTTCTTCTTCATCATCTAACTCAATAGAAGTGTTTTTCAAAATACTGGTAGCAGTGCTGCAATTCAGCATTGAAGTTATTAAGGCAGCAGCATCAGACACCAGAATGGTTTGTATGAGATCAAAGGCAGGCTGGCGCAGAGAACTGTGGAGTGAAGAATCCTTCAAGGAAGAAACAAGCGAAGGACCCCTGTCCACCATGATTGCTGACATATCAGTCCTATAAATCTGTTTCATTGCAAACTCCCTTGAACATAATGAAATAAAAGAAGTTGTGCAACTATACATATATATATATATATGTATATGCATATATATGTGACTGCAGAGACAAGTTAACTCAGTCATATAGGTCAGTACAGTATTCCTTTAACTAGATTACGAAAATGCCCTAAGTATCAAGCCTACAAGCTTCACAGAAAGAACTTCTTCCTTCAGTAAAAGAGAGGGTATTTAGTTTCAAAAACACAAACACTAAGAAAAAGTACTCTCTACCTATTGCCGCTAGGAAAATTGAATTGCCTCTTATTTATCCCTGGCCAACAATAAATGAGGTCAAACTTTTAAAATCACAATGCGTCAGCTAACACAAAAGCCATTCTCTTCCACCAATATCCACATTCATCTGATACTGTCTTGGCCCTCAAAATCTTTTCTCTCACAACTCAGCTTGGAAAAAACTAAAACAACATATTTAAATAAAGGCATTTCATCCATCTCCAAATCCTAGATTCCATAAAAAGGTTGAAAATAAACGGGATAAAAATATTCAATGAGACATACCACATATGTGCACACTCAAAAGGAGGGCATGGTGGATTCATCTTGTAACCTCGTTGTATGATAAGAAAAGCAATCTGAAAGTACAATCTTGTAATAAGTAGCAAAAAGATCGAGCCATGACAACAAAACAAAGGGAGAATAATATAGCATAAAGCATTGCCATTCCCCATATTCTAGAATATAGAAAGAACCTTGCACGCAGTTTTTCTTGTTAAAACACTGAAGTTACTGCTCACAGGAACTTGATGGAGAAGAAAATAAAGGAAACTCCTGCGTTGCTTTTCATGTTCACCATCTTGCAAAGCTTCAAGTGACTACAATAAATGTTACTACACATCAGCAACTTTATAACAACTACATATGCTGCAAAGTTAGTATCAAAAGAAAAGTAAGAAGACAAATGCCTGCAAAAATGGCTGGAAAAGATCAAAAATATCTTTATGTATCTTCTCATTTCTAGTGTGAAAACATTGACCCAACAATGTGTTGCGCATCACACTTGGAGATAATGTAGACCTCAGCCAAAGCTTACAACCTTAAGAAAGTGTAAAAACAAAAAGAAGAAAATGAGTTTGAAAGGGGGCAGTGTCAACAGCAAAGACAAGAAAAATGGTCAATCCAACATTAAGCACAGATTAACCTAGATTACATGAAGAGGAAAAAGAACAAAAAGCTCATACCAAGCATTTTGAAGAGTTCTCTTAAGCAGTTAACAGCATGGGAAAATTCATGTGAATCACCACTGATGTGGTTGAGCACAATATCAAAAAAGATGGGATAGCACTCTAGTATTCCCTCTTCAAAGGCTGGAGGTTCCAAGAACTCAAGCCTTCATTTCCACAAAAAGAAACATAACATTACAGAGTATGGAGACAAAAGAAACAGTTATAGAAGATCAAGAATTCAACCCTACTTCCTTACAATGATGTAATTCCAAGCCATATAGGTATTCGGTCCAGCTGTGTCCTTGGCCTTGAAGTCTCTAAAGTTGAAGGCAATACTTCATTCTCCAAAAAGCCAATGAATTTTTTAAGCAAAGGTTGCAAAGGTTCCAAGTCAGTTGCTCTCCTACATACAAACAGAATAAAATTAAGGAAAGAAAATGATATAAACCTTGGTTCAATATATTTTTGCAGCAATGATGTAGATATCAGCATTAACAAGAATTCATAAATAGAGTATATGCATGAGAGGGAGAAAACTCGCAATGACGTGCAGAACACTACAGATTGAAACCATGTGCAATAAAAAGATAAAATATTTTAATTTTTTAATGGTTTTTTAAACATCCAGGACAATAATTCCACATGAGCATAAGATCAAAACAGGAAACAGGAGGGAGAAATCAACATACTAGCACTGGGCGGTAAAAAGCAACAGTACCTCAATTTTCCCATAGATCTAGCTAATCGATGACCAACAGTCCTCACTCTTCTATTGAAAAAAAGCAATGCATAAACACCCTGAAAATCATGCTTACTTGATGAGGTGGAGAGCAAAATGAAAAAATTTAAGCCAGAAAGAAGGTGCACAAACAACTTGCCAGTGAAATACCGGAAACTGTTGCCCAGCCAAAGCCAGTTCATGCATATTATCAACTGCCTCAATGAATCTTTCAAATTCTATAAATAGGGACTGATCATCTAATAGGACAGGAAACATCAAAACCTGTGATCAAATAGACAGTAAACAAAGAGCAATGAGCAGTCAGCAGGGCAAAACAAATAAAAACTAATTTATATCTGTTAGCTATCAAATCAGTTAAAAGCCATCATAAGAAGATGAGATCATTAACTATTAGAAACTTTGATCATTGCAAGCAACTGAACAAGCTTGATCCAAACCAACCTGAACTCCCACGTGTACGGCTTTCTTTACTTGGGAGCTTAAAAAATAAAATAAAATAAAAGTTCATCTAGAAATTATGTTGCATATCCAACTATTTAAATTATTTATGGAAAAAATGAGTCTAGTTCAGGATAGAAACCTATTAACAAACAATACCAAAGAAAGCCCTAA
Organism: Durio zibethinus; assembly: GCF_047325235.1. Classification (NCBI taxonomy): domain Eukaryota; kingdom Viridiplantae; phylum Streptophyta; class Magnoliopsida; order Malvales; family Malvaceae; genus Durio; species Durio zibethinus. Next base: position 17,670,780 of record NC_143187.1, read on the forward strand.
AACAACACAACCATTTCCAGAGTGTTAGAAACTTAGACCTTAATATGATCAATAAATCATCAGCATTGCGTAACAAGGAAAAAAGCCCAATGCTCATTGCCCAAAACAAAATAGTGAGATCTTGTTAAATGAACCCTTCTTAAAGGAGCAAAGACATTCCACATAACCCAAAACAAATTGATTTTCATGGGAGAAATCACAAGGAACCATCACCAAACCATTTTTTTAACTGGAGGGGAGAAAGGGGGTAGGGAATCAGACAAACTTAATCATCCAGTGGGGACTAGAAAAATTAACTGACCAGTTGCTTATATTCCACTTGTATTATTTAAAGCATAAACCCAAAAGAAAAAGGAAAAAGAAACCAAATAACAGCCCCACCTCAGAAAATCAGTATGATGTCAAATTGTCAAACGTAAGTACCAAAAAGTAATACATGAAAGTAAAAAGTGAGAAGATAAGTAATTATACCTCATACATGAGGTTGACAACCTCAGCATTATCACATAGAGGATCATACTCCCGCCGCACCAATCTTTCATTCATCTCTCTCAAATGTTGAGTCACCCTTTCCTCATCAAGGCTCCGCAACACCTCAAGAAGGGGACCTACGGAACACAACTCATATTCCATGCTGAACATCTCTTGGGCATGATGATGCTGAGAAACGCATTGGATACAATGTCTCATTTCCTCAGAGATCCTCTTCCATAGAAGCCTGAGAGGAGAATCATCACGGTCATCTTTGAAATAATTGTAGAAAGTTTCCAATAGAGGACCCATTATGTCCCAAGTGCCACACCAGATATGATTTTCCTTTGGCAAACTTATCAACATACTGAATGCATCTCCAAACCTGATACATCAAAAAGGCAAAAACAAATTAAATATATTTATGATTAATATGAGACTGACAAACTACAAGCAATTTCCTCCACAAATGAGTTAAAAATTTACACAAATGAAATAAAAAATCACTAATCATTAAGGAAAAAAATTACATAAATGCAGTCCCGAATACAAAATCACCAATAAATGATTAAAAATTTAAGTCTTAATTCTTCAAAAAAAAAGTTTGATTTTGCATCCAATCACACATCTTTAATTCTAGAAATTCTCTAAAGATTTTAACAATCAGAAAATATTAGATTTAAAACTTAAAAATAAACTTTTTTTTTATTTTTCCTGTTTACAAGACTTGACTTTTAGCTAGTGTACTTCAGATGAACAAGTGAATTCCATTTTCATAGCTCTTCTCAATACTAAACTGTCAGTTCAGCAGAAAGAAACAAAGAAAAAAATAGAAATTTTAAAATCAACTTATAATTTCATTGCATATGCATTTTACTAATTTCTTCAGTTCTATATATAAGCAGGAAAAAAGTAAAAAAGAAAAAATAAATAAATCTGTTGAACCAATTGCACGAGAAAATACGATCATACATTTTCTTTGATTTTCTTTTTCGGAAAGGACATAAATACTATAGTCAGGGAAACAGAAAGAGAGGAAAAGAAAGAAAAACGAAACCATTCTTCTTTGTGCTTGTGAAGGCGACGTCGTATTGAAGGATCAGTATCGTCACTTTCTTCTTCTTCTTCTTCTTCGATGCCTCTCCATCGATCCAACAACTCTCTTCTTGAAAAAAACTTTTTCGTCATTTTCAAACTAATTTTTCTTACGATCGAAAACAATAAAATAAAATAAACAAAGGTTTATCGCAGGCTATTATTTATTTTTATTATTATTAACTCCGGCATTGAAGAGCTGCAAAATAATGCAAGAATTTTAGGGTTTCTCCAATTGTAACTCTAAAACAGAAAGGGAAACGTTGGTGGTATTTATAGGCAGATATAAAACGACGACGTGTAGTAGGACTACTTTCGCGCCTCTTGGGGATTGTCCAATAAAATGCAGTACGATTTTATTTAGTTAAAGTTAAATTCACGTAGATATATCTTTCATTATAATAAGTTATTATTAGTATGAGTCGGTATAAATTTTTTTTATTGAAAAAAAAGATATCAATAATTTATTTAACAGATTAATAAAATTTTTTAATGTAAAAAATCTATAATAATATGATAATTACATAGCATACGATTTTTTTATGTCTTTTTACCCATCCTTAATTGCATGCTTTCTCTTTTACGGCTAAATGAAAAAAAAAAAAAATCTTCCAGGGAAAAAAATCATATCTATTATTCAAAAATAGTGAAAGTTGAAAGTTGTCGTATAAATCACAAATTAATTCGTATTGATAAAAAAATTTTATACTCGATGAATTGTAATTCATCTTGATTTAATAACAACAATTTTGATTTAAAATTAAAATAAGGTAGGAGGTAAGTCAGAAATTTTTTTTAAAGTTTAAGTCCGATTGAATTAGGATATTTCGTTCGAATTCATCTTGAGGATATATATATTTTTATTATTTATTTAATTTTATATTTATATATTAGTAAAATTGTTATTTAATATTTTAATAAAAATATTATATTTATATATAATAAAAGTATAATTTATTTCAAAAATAATATTTTATGAATATAATAATAAATTAAAGTCATTTGATTTTTAAATCAATTCGCATGATATTAGAATTGAAGTTTAAAGATTGTGTATTTAAAATAGTTTATATTCAGCCAAATAAATATGAACATAAAAAATCCAAGATTAAGAACTTAAAAAATTGGTGAAATTTTTCATTACTTTATCAATAATGTAAATATGTAGTTAAATTTTAATAATTTTAAATTAAAAATAAGAATAAATAAAAATTAATTAAAACAATAAAAATATTTAAACAAATATTAATCATAAATTTAATGAAAAATACACTTATAACCTTAGATAAAATAGTGTAAACTTTCACTATTTTTTTAATTAATAAAGAGGGGCATTTTCCTTTACTATTTGCTTTTATTATTTTTATATACAAAATAACAAAACAAAAATAAAAATAAATTAATTGAAGGCAACGAACAAATAGCAAAAACAAAAAAAAAAGCAAAGCACTAACAAATATAACCTAAATTACTATTATAATCTATTAATATTCATTGTTGATTTTATAATTTAATTTTTATTGAATTTATAACACCAACTCAGTTAATTATGCTAAAACAATAAAATATGATCATTTCCACTACTTAAAAAAAATAAAAGTTTTCACTATTTTATTCAAAATAGTATTTGGTATCATTTTCAATATTATCGTAATGATTTAATTACTATAGTATTAGATCATTATAGTAAGATCACTAAAATGATAAGATCACTAAGATAATTTAATCACGAATGATCTTAAATTACTATATTTGATACAATATTATAAATTATTGATATTTTTAAATCATTATATTTGTTATTATATAAATAAATAAATCATATAGTATAAAATATCCAAATTAATCTTGACATATTTAATACTTATTGAATCAACAATTTATAAAATAATTAAATATTATTTTATAAAAAACTTAATGTATAAATTAAATTTGATAAAAATAATTTTTTAAAAAATTGTTAAATAAATTCATTGTTTTTTAATCAATATAAATTTATAACATAAAATATTTTTTAGAATAAATAATTAAAAATTAATTTTTAAAAAATTTAGTGGCCAACTTCTTAGGATATTGTTAACTATATTTTTTGTGAGAATAAATTAGTCAAAAATAATATTAAAAATTACCATTTTTATGATAATAAAAAACTTTCTCACCCTTTAAGTTGCAGATTAGATTACTCATCCAAAAAAAATCTTTTTAATCTAATAATTTAAAATCATTGTCACATAAAATTTTTAAATTATTATAAAATAAAATAATATCATTTCTTAAAGTAAATTACCGAAATTTTTAGATAAATCACCCTTTCCAAACTATTTTTGAAAGTGATAAAAGCACTTCAATTAAATCACCTTACTGCTACCCTTTCACTTTAACTACTTAAAAAGAAGCAAATAAGTGAACTTTATCTAAGGTGATAAGATTGCTTCTAAAGCACGAACCAGCATTCATTGACTAAATAAAAAGTCAAAAATCATTTTACCTAGTTTTTCTCCATTTTAAAAACTAGTAGGTGTACTTGTCTCATATTTCTCTCTTTTATAGCATATTTTTCTCTTTACTTTCAAGATAACTATTTAATATTTTTTTCTTTTTTTAGTATTTTATTATTTATCTTAATTATCAATTTTTTTACATATTTCATCCACATAGTGAGTGTGTGAGTGTGCATAGGACTGGTATATTAAATAATTTTTGGAAAATTAAGAATTAGTTAAAAATAATTTTTTATTTCATATTTTACATGTAATAAAACACTTAATTTTATTTTTGTTTCTATAGTCATTTATTTTATTTTTGAATCAATTTATATTATTATTAAAACCCCTAATTGAGTTGGTGCCACTAAATTCAATTTAGTAAATTACATAAATTTTGATTATAAAATCTACAATATAAATTAATCAGATCATATTAATAATTTATTTCTTTAAAAAAATGAAAAAACGATTTTACGTGCTTTTTCTCCATTTTAAAAATCAGTAGATGTAGTTATTTAAGTTTTTCTTTCTTTTCCAATTCAAAATAACAATGTAATTTTTTTTTCTTTTTTATTATTTTACTATTTATCCTAATTATCATTTTTTTTACCCATATTGCGTAATACATCAAATAGGTTTTGGAAAATTAAGAATTATGTAAAATATTATTTTTATTTCGTAGTTTACATGTAATAAAATACATATTTTTATTTTTGTTTTTCTAATCATTTATTTTATTTTTTAATTAAATGGTATAATTTTAAAATTTGTATGCATTAGTTTTAATTTATATTTATATCAAAAGCTTAAGATGGAAAACGTAACTAGTAAAAATAAAAATAAACAGGTTCATTTGGTTTCCAAAGGATTAAGATTTTATATTAGTGTATAATAAGAAACTAACAAAATGGTTGCCAACCAAATTTATATATACTAGAAAAAATACACGTGCGGTACCGCAGATAAAATTTTTGTTTTACTGTCTTTACTCATCATATACTTTTTTACAAATTTTATTTAATTAAAAAAATATGAAAGATAAAAAATAAACAAGAATGATACGTGGATACTTTAATTAGTCTCATTTTTTTTTATAAATTTATCCAAATAAAAAAAATAAAATAAATAAAAAGAAAAAATTATAAAATAAAAAAAGCTCATAAAGGGCGTCACATTGGCACCTATATTAAATATAAAATGTTAATTTATTAAATTAAGGTAAAAAATAACTTTATTAATATAATATATGTATAAAATTAAAAAAATAATAAAATATAAATTTTTATATGTACCTCAAAATAGTTTAAGACAGCATCCAAATTATGCTTTTGACCTGAGCTCGTCTCTCTTTAAAAAAAACTTAACCAGTTTCAAAGAATATTATTTATGAACAAAATGACCAAATATCTACTTCATCTCAAGATAAAATATTATAAAAATATATAAATATTTAAAAGAAAAAGTAAATAGAAAATTGCTTAAAAAAAGAAAAAAAAAGACTAAAAGAATGAAAATAACTTGACATATGAAATACATTTGGTATCGATGAGACAAAAAAGAATTTAAAATCTTAAAAAATATTTATTACATATAAAAATTAAAAAAAAAAAAAAAGTAAACACGTGACATACCCTTAGTATCAAATGGATCCCACAAAAAGAAATTTAAAAGTTTTAAAAAATATAAAAATAAAAAAATTTTTGGTATAAAGTGAGTCTCACTTAGAAAATAAAATTTATAAAAGAAATATTTATTAAATATAAAAATTGACAAAAAAAGCAAAAATTAAAAAAGCAAAAAAAATAAAAAGGTAACACTTGGCTTAAATTTTGATCATGTATTGTTCATCCGTATATGACCAAAATTTAAGCAATTGATTTAATCAAGATAAAATATGTTATATCACTAACCTTGTTTATGACTAACCTGTTTATAAGCTATATTATTTGTCAAGCTCGCAAGTTAGGCTCATCGCGAGTAAGTATTTGATAAGTATTTTAAGGTTTAAGTCCAGTCCAACTCATATTATTATTTTATTAATAAAAATTTGTATTTAAATTTAATTTTAAAATATTTCTTAAAGTATTAAAATATTAATAGAATTTTGAATGGTGATCAGGCCTAAATGAATTAGCTTGATTGAACTTTGGATAAAACTCTAAAAGTGCCAATGGAGACTAATTCAACTCATAAACACCTTTACTTTATGATTACATGGAGTGAAAAAAGACGTAACGCTATATTAGCAAAATCTCCTTAATACACGATGAAGATCTAATTAAACTAAGGGCTAGTTATACATTATTGTTGTTGTTGGAAAAAGTTTGGTTTCAAAAAATTGTAATTAAAAATTTTAAATGTCTGATATTATTGTGAAAAAGTTTTATAAGTAATTGATATGCTTAAAAAGATACGTATAAAATAATAAAACATTAAAAACATGTGGATAATATAGTAATTTTTATTCCTAACACACATTTTCTTCTCAAAACCACCTCTCAAGGAGCTTTGGGTTCATAAACCAAGTTTTTAAATTAAAAACCATATTTTTTGTTATTTAGCATTGAGATTGGGTCAAAAGCAACTTTTGAACATGAAAGTTACTTTCAATGATAATGTTAAACTAACATTTGACTTGTGATCTTTTTAAGTATAATTTTAAATATATATATATATGAATTAATAGAATGTTTCAAATTTTTTAGGTCGAGATGCATAAGAAATTGCTCTCACTACAAGAAAGCATGGCATTAGCAATGAATTGACTATTTTTAAAGATCTTTCAAATTTTAGATCCAACATATTTATCTTCATATTGTTATAAGATTTCTAATTCTTCATAAAGATTAATTAAATGTATAAAATAGATTTGTCCAAGGATTTGACCATTTGTTCAAGTCAAAAGCTTAGTTTGATATTTGAGAATGTTTAGATAAAATACAAAGACCAAAAATGGATTTGGACAAAAAATGAAGCTTATTTAAAAAATAGGTCGAGCCTTGACTTCAAAATTGTCTGTTAGTTTTTTAATTATATAATATATATTATGTAATTTATATCATATAAAGGATAAAAAATATATAATTTTACGTTGTAAACATTAAAAACATAAAAATTATGTTATCCTTATTTAAAACTATAATAAAAAATGTGAAATTGTAAAGATTAAATAAAACTAATATGTTTTAATTTTTAATTTTTTTTAGGAAAAAAATAATATATGTGGGCTTGAGTTATATCATTTACAATTTTGGGTGGATCCAAATAAAATTTAAGGACTAAATTGTTAGACTATGCAGAACTTAGGGAATCATGTACAGTGTTGATACTTGATACCATGCCTAGGTTAAGCAAGAATTTGATCCGATTGTATCCATTGACATATCTAGTATAAAAATGATTATTCGTTAAAATTACCAACTAAGATATCTAAACATCAAAACATTAAACATCTAACCATCTAAATTTAAACATCAAAATATCAAAACATCTAATGAAAGTTAATTACAAGCATTAGAATGGTGACAACTATAGTTAGGCTATGATGGAATTAGATAATTTTAAAGAGATTAACTTTGATATTTGGTGTGTAACTTTGGAAGTAATGGAAGAAAAAAGGAATGAGAAAGGGCAAGAAAGAGAGAGAATGAGAAAAAGAAAGGAAAGAGGGGGTAAAAAGGGAAAGAAGTAAAAAATAGAAGATAGAGCAAAAAAAAAGACAATGAGGAATGAGAGAAGATAGGGAATGGGAAGAACAGAAAAAAGGATAGTGTAAGGTAGGGAGAGAAATATGAAGGAAAAGAAAAAGAGATAAAAGAGAAAGGAATTAAAAGAATGGATTTTTTTCCATGAGTTGGTTAGAAGAAACTTTTAAAAGTTCTTTTGTAGCTGCCTAGGTAGAAATTCCACCAAATTTTTAAAGAATTTGATATTGATTTTGGTTGACAATAATTTGGTTGTTTTCACTTAGATTCTCAATTCTTGTCATCATGAAAGCAATTTTATCATTTTTTTTCTTTAATACTCATTACAAGGGATTTTACAATTTTTCCAAAAAGAGCAATTTATTCTTCCAAATAAGTTGTGCTAGTTGTCATAACAACTGTTGCCTTAGGATTTGTATATGATTATGAAATTTGGCCAAGTGGTGGTGCAAAATGTTTTTCCTCTAAGTTTTGAGTTTAAATGCCTATTTGGATATTGAATTCATTACACCACTAGTTGAATTCAAATTCTAACTCCAATGAAATCCATAAAATATAAATTTCTCATTGAATTTTTTTTTTCAATTGCAGCTGTAATAACTTTTTTTTCAAATGTAACTATAGTAATTTTTATTACTGTTTTTAATCTCACTGTCTATTCAAATGGAGCCTAAGAACACTGGTTTTTGGCTTGTCAAAAAAAGTCATTTGATTGGTCATTGAAATTTAAAAACTTGGATTTCAAAAAAAAAAAAGATAAGAGGTATAGATAGTCCTTTCAACTAAAAATCTATACACACACATTTTATACAAAAAAAATAAGATAAGTAAAATTTGGATTCAAATAATAAAATTTAATTTATCAAGAAAAAGGTACAATTGTAAAAAATTCTTAAATAAAAGAAAATCTTCTAATTCTTTTTTGTGCAAAAATTTGTTAAAATTTAGGGTTTCCTTAGTATATTAAAATTTAGTCCCAAAATTAATGAGTCTCGATATCTTGGAACTAGATATCTAATTAAGGGATTTTTGGAATTTGATCTCAAACTTAGAGATTCATGAAATTTTATCTAATTTAAGGATTTTTAAAATTTGGTTTTAAAATAGTGATTTTTTTATGATCTTTAAATCTTTTTTATTGGACTTGTGGGAGCTTTGGAAATTTTAATTATTGGCAAAAGGTCTAAAAAATTCTTGAATAAAAATTCAATAATTATTTAAGCCCCTAATATTTTATTATAATCAATTAAGCCTTGAACTTTTTATTTCAAATTAATTGCACTTTTCAATATCCATTTTCACCAAATTGAACAATTAAATATCTATTTTTTTGGGCTAATAGCATTCGTAGTCTTAACTTTGACTTAAATGCTATTTTGATCTCTAAATGTTAAAATATTTTAATCGGATCCGTATTTATTTAAGGTTATCCCATTTTGGTCCTTCCATTTATAAAACTATCTAAATTAATGATAAATGCTAGTTGACATCACGTGAAGATGTCAGTTAGTATCTCACGTGTCAAATGAGGGACCAAAATTAAATATTTTCAAAGTTTAAAGTCCAAAAACGAAATTATCTTAAAATTTTATATATTCCATACATGTCTATAAAAATATTAAATTAAAATTATATTTGCTTTTTTTTGTTATAATATAATTTATTAGATTTTTGTTTTAAATAGAAAATAAATATTCAAAACTTAAAATTAAGCTAAAATTTTTAAATTCCATTTTAATACATTTTTAAAAAATTATTTAAAATATTATTTTACTCATAAGTCATAATAAAATATGTTATTTTCTATCAAAAAAATTTATTTTTTAAATATTAAATATATTTTATTTTTCCTTTTTAAATATATTTTATCAAATATGTTTCATAAAAAAGAAAAATAAAAATTTTTGAAATTATATTTTTTATTTTATATGAATATAAAAGTTTTTATATTTTTGAATAGATTAATAAATCTATTTTTGAAAATGAACTGAAAATTTTTACATAATATTTTTACATGATATAGAGTTTTTATTTAATTACTTAAATCGATATAAAATTTTTTACTTAATTTTTGTAAAATGATATGTAATTTTAACAAAATTATTTTGAAAATTTCAACTTAATTTTAATTTTTTACAAATATATTTTCTATTAAAAATATTATTTTATTAACAAATCATATTATTATAAAAATTAAAAATATTGTAAATTAGAATATTTTATAAAATATTTTTGAAATATATAAAAATCATTTTTTTGAATTATTTTTATCTTTTCCCTTATTTATTTTTATAAAATATATTTTAAAAGGAAAATAAAAGATATTTAATATTTTAAAATATATTTTATGGATAGAAAATAAGATTTTTATTATGATTTATAAGTCAAATAATATTTTTAATAGAAAATAATTTTTTAAATGGTATTGAATTTTTTAAAAAAGAATTTTAATTTTTAAAAAACTATTTTCTATTAAAAAGAACAAATATAACTAATAAATTATAATACAATAAAAAATATAAAAATATGATTTTAAGTTTGATATTTTACAAAATATATATGAAATTTATAAAACTTTTAAGATAGTTTCATATTTGGTTCCTAAACTTTGAGAGAATTATATTTCAGTATGTCATCTATTATGTAAAATGCTAACTGACTCCACATGGTGCTAGTTGACATTTACCGTCAATTTAGACAGTTTCATAGATGGAAAGACTAAAATAGGACAACTTTGAGCAATTAGAAATCTAATAAAAACTTTTTAAAATTTAGGGATCAAAATAGAATTTGAATCAAAGTTTAGAGACTACGGGTGTAATTAACTCTTTTTTTTTTTTTTTTGTCAAACTTAAACATCTATTTTCACTTTAATTGAGTTCTTGATTAGAAGAAAATAAATGTTAATGGTTAACTAACTTTCATCTAATAAAGGTTCAATTTGTGAAAATAAAATGTTTCGAGACGTAATTAATTGTAATAAAATGATATAACCTTAAATAATTATTAAATTTTTATTAGAGGGTTTTTTTTTACCCTTTAACCTTAATTTTTCAAATATTCTTTATTTTCAATTATCATTTTTTTCTTGGATATGTGAGAACCCTGACTTTGATTTTGCATATGCTCTTATTTTGATTTTAGATATCTTTTTCCTTAATTTGTCTTTTGATTTTTTTTTCTAGGAGAGTTTTGAAGATTTTAATTCTTTAAATCTTTCTTTTTAGACTTTTTCACAAAATATCTTAAATCTTTTTTCATTGTGTGTCAAATGATTTAAAAAGGCTATATATTTATAGTATCAAATGATGTTAGAAGGAAAAATTCTAAAAGAATTTAACTTTTTTTATTTTATCTTTAGATTTTTTAAGTTTATTTAAAGATAAAAATGATGACTTATTAGAGAATTGTAATTGAATGAATTATGAATCTTTGAAATTTTATTGATCAACTATATGTTTCATCATAATTTGCCAAATAACATGATAAATCTTCAAATAATTTATTTAGTAACACTTAAAAATCTTAAATGATCACTAATTATTTTTAAAAGAAAATTTTCACAAGATATTGGCTACCTTGTAATTGGTTAAAAAAACCTTTGCCTTTTACTATTAAACAATTTAATTGATCACTAATTATTTTTAAAAGAAAGTTTCTATAAGATATTTGCTACCTTGTAAGTGGTTAAAAAAAAAAAAAAAACCTTTGCCTCTGGCAATAACATTACAAAATCATAACAAATTATATTAAGCAAAAGTAGGTACTCATCTTCTCTTCAAAATCACTTGGTGACACGGTAACTCTGTATGATAGAAAAAGAAAATAAAAAAAGTTAAGTTTCATAGAAGTTGAAAGTGGCACAACTTGTGAAGCACTATATGCCCCATGAAAAGATCATAACAAAAATGCAGAGAATGCAAGAATAAGCAAACAAGAGAAAAGATTATGTGAAATAATTATGCCACATCAACATATATCTTTTCCATCTAAATCATGTCACATAATCTCATTATTGGTAAAAGTTAATCATTTATTACTCATTATATGTGATAATTAAATAGTAAAATGTGCTTACCAGTAGTATATTGTTTGAAACTTTTGAAAGAGGAAGCTTTAAATAACCATGATACAACTCTCTACTCTCATAGTCAGAAACAAGCTCCTCAAAATATTTAAAAGTCTTGAATGAAATGATAATATATTAAGGCCATGCCATTATAAAATAGTATGATAATGACAAATTACAAAAAAATTACTTGTTAAACGAAAAAAGTGAGATAAAAGAGTTTCCAAACTTCGATTGTGAAAGCATAAGCATTAATGTCAAAGTGGCTCATTCATTCTTATGCTGGAATGTAAATGAAGAAGCAAGGTAAAGGACCACTAACTTGTCCCACCATTATCTGGTGGCATTCCACCTTGAATTCATTAAACCATGGGAATATTATGTACTTGATGTATTCCAAACATGGATTCCCCTTAACAATTTTAAGGGGTAGTATGCCTTTTTTATTTTCACATTAACTTTTGCTTGTGACATGAATCATAAGAAAGTACCATGACATGACTCAAGATTTAGGTTACTGGATATCTTCTGTCTAGGTACTTTGATATAAAGACAGCCAGTTATTAATTCTCTAAATTGAAGGACATCCTACCTTCTCATCCTCTATGAAAATTGATGAAGATGGATCACTATTGTACATTTTCTCGTCTTTATTGTAGATGAAATCGCATATCTGCATGTCATACAAACCAAATGCGTCTAAGATAAAAAGAAAAATGAAAATAGTAAAAGAATCGAAATTGATGTTAAAATAGAACAATACGATGAGACAAGATAATTGATTTGTTTTCCCTCTTTATGTCATCACGATACTCTTTTACAAGCACATTTACTTTCCATTGATCCATGCCTAACTAGCAAATGTGTTAACAGTGTGAGGTCCAGCCTCATTTTCATTGTTTTCACCAATTAAAGGCCTAAAGCTTTTTATTTTAATCAAAATACAAACCTTATTTAATAAAATAGTGTGGGGCAGTTTTTGGCATGAAAAAAGAAAGTGAAAGTGGCATCAAAAAGAAAGAAAATAAGCCAAAAAAGATAGAGAGAAAAGAGAGAAGAGAGAGTTGGTTGAACAAAAGTTGATCCATGATCCGATTGAGCGAAAATTTTGTCAGTAAGTTTATGATTCAATGTTCTACATTCTGAAAAGTGAAAATCAGGTTTGAAACTCTCTAGGAATAAATTCTAGGTATATTTGTCGAGTCATCTATTTAGTGAGATTTATCCAATTATCTCTTTAGTTGTTGATTGGCTTTAGTTTTAGTTAAAGCAAAATTTTGTATATACATTATTCAATAGTGAAGATTTTTTTGATGATCCGTGATTTTTTTCCTCTACACTGAAAGGTTTTTAATGTAAATTTTAGTGTGCTTTATTTTTTATACATTTTTTTATTGTTAATTATTATCGATTGCTATGGGTTTATTGCAATATATTGCTTTAGTGTTATTATGTTTGTCACTTTAGGCCCAACAAGTGGTATTAAAGTAAGGATTATTTTGAGACATCGATACAAAAATAACCTAAGATAAGAGTAAATTTTGTTTGAGATCATGTAAGGTGATGCAAGTCCTATGATAAAATTGATAGTATCAAATTATTAAATTTAGAAGCCTATGATGGAAGATCATTTATACTGTAAAAATTTATACGAACTAGTATTAGGTGATTCAGCTAAACCAACAAATACGAAAGATGAAAACTAGAAGAAGCTAGGCAAAAAGACGCTAGCCATAATAAAAAAATGGGTTAATATTAGTGTGTTCCATTATTTAACGTAGGAGACAAATGTTTACACCATTTGAAAAAAAATTGACAGTGTTGTATGAGAGAAAACATGCATGAATAAAGTTATACTTGTTAAAAAGCTTACAACTTTACAGTACAGAGATAAACGATTTATTATAGAGCAGTTGAGTGATTTTCAAGATATAATGAATTGGATGACTACTATGGAGCTTAATATGGATGATGAAATAAAAGTGTTGTTTCTTTTGGGTTCATTATCGGACAGTTGGAATACTCTAGTTGTGACTGTTCTTAATTCAACTCTTGATTAAAATGTGACATTGGAGATGATAAAGAACAATATGCTTAATGAAGATATAAGATAAAAAAATTTAGACTCTAGAAATCAAGCTTTTACCATAGAGAATCGAAATAGAAACATTGATAAAGGTTAGAACTGAAAAGGCTGTAGTAAGTCTAAATATAGATATAAGTTCAAAGATAAAGTGAAGTGCTACCATTGTAGTAAACCTAGCCATGTATAGTGAAACTGTAAAATCTTAAAGTAAAAGTGAAAATATGAGAAAAGCAAGAGTTTAAATGATGATAATGTTGCAATAATAAATTCATATAGTGATTTAGTTACTTTGATTGTACACATAATGATTATAATCATGTTAGTGATCCTGATATCAAGTGGATAGTTGACACATGATTGGTGTCATGAGCCAACCTTGTATAGGGCCATGACTAGGCATAGGTTGTCATGAGCCACCCATGTATGATGCCATGACGGAGTAGAGGTACGAAAGGGAAGGGTAAATCTCATGTACTAGGAAAAAGTATCTTCATTTCAAACATTATAATAGTTATTGGTAGCATAGTTATAAAATCTCATTTGCTCTTTAGAGGGGGCGAGTAGTCGGTATATTATTGGGCTACCTTACTAGTTAAGGTATGTGCTAGACCACCCATCTAGGGTTATCTTTCTGGCTCTGACAATGGTGGAAAGACTTGATGTACTATTATCGATATTAATAAAATATATTTTTTATTCAGGAACCCCGAGTGTCGCCTTGATGTGCTTTCATTTTGCCTCAATATGTATATATATAATTTTGTATGCTTGAGATTAACTTGTGGCTTGTTTGTTGTCTATTCAAATATCGAACTATTTTTGGCTAATTTATATGAAAGTGTCCATCCAAGTGCCACACGGTCTATTACTTCATTGAGAGAAATCTTAGTTTGTGATACATGATATCAAAGCACGATTAAGAAGTGATAGAGAATTGATAAAATGACCATGAGTGATGGATTCAGTGACCAATAGAGGATTGAATGGCTTGAGGCCACGATGGTCGCCTTAAAAGTTCATGTGGTAATTAATGATCGACTGAAAAAGATCGAGACAACTTAGTGAGAGTTGTTCAATACTCTACATAACTTGGGTAAAGAAGTTAGAGATGTCTTAAATATCTTTCAGAAAGAGTTTGAGGAGCTCAAGGCCTAAGTGAGCATTTCACAAATGGCTATGGCTAGGTCAAGTTCTAGCTCAATGAAAAAAGAGAAAAGGGTCGAGATGCTAGAGCCTCGATGTTATGAGGGGGTAAGAGATGTCAAAAAGCTTGAGAACTTCTTATTTGACATAGAATAATACTTTTGAGCTGTACATGCTAAATCAGAAGAGCATAAGGTTATAATGGTGTCAATGTACCTTATCAGGGATGCCAAGCTGTAGTGGCATTCAAAATTTGTAAATGATGAATGCCCTATTAAAACTTGGGTGAATCTTAAATAAGACTTGAAAAACCAATTCTTTTTTAAGAATATGGAGTATACAACTTGAAAGAAGCTTCAAGAATTGGTGCAAGCAAGAATAATGCGAGAGTTTGTAAGAAGTTTTTTTACCATAATGTTGAACATTAGAGACATGTCCGAAAAAGACAAGATGTTCTATTTTTTTGAGAGCCTCAAACCTTGAGCTAGGACGGAATTACAAAGACAGAAAGTGCAAGATGTGGCCACGGCCACGGCTGTTACTGACCGTCTTCATGATTATAATAATGGCTCTTCGAAATGGAAAAATTTTCCATTAGGTGGCAATAACTCCAATTTTGAGAGTGAGAGAAAGATGGCTAGAATGGACCAACCCTTCAGTAAGGGATCAAATATGAGGCCTTTTGGTTAAGATAATACCTAACCCAAGGTAAACAATGCAGTGAATTTTAAGTCGGGGTAACCGTTAGCTTACTTTCTATGCAAGGGGTCGTATCGGGTGGTTGAATGCTTACATAGAGGTACCTTTAATGCTTTGAGAGCCTTATTTTAAGAGTTCATGAAAGTGCCTGAGACAATTGAAGAAGTTGAAGAAGAGCCAGTCGAAATGGGCTTTATATAGTTCTTTAATACCCTTTGTACCCAACTAAACATGACAAAGAAAAAACCTAGTAGAGGCCTGATGTATGTAGATTTGGTACTCAATAAGAAGACCACAATGACGATGATAGATATGGTGCAACCGATACCTTCATCACACCAGAGAAAGTAAAAAAATGTGGTTTCAAGGTTATTAAGGACTGTAGGTAAATGAAAGCGGTTAATTTGTCAGCTTTTATGATCAGTGAAAGCTCCAAGAATGTGATGACCAAGTTGGAGCCATAGGAAGAAAAGGTAGACTTCACAATTTCTTTTATGGATGACTTTGATGTTATTTTCGGATTAGATTTCATGATGTTAGCTTAGGTGATCCCAATATCGCTACTAGTTGTCTACTGTTATTAGGAGAACACCTATGTGTTGTGCCAGCCACGATTCTTCCTAAGAGTGGAAAGAAAATAATTTTAGCATTATAATTCAAAAAAGAAGTAAAGAGAGGGGAGCCCTCTTATGTGGCCATATCGATTTACAAAAAAAAGATTGAGTTGGAACCAGTACCTGATAGGGTGAAAAAGATGTTAGAAGAGTTTAGAAATGTAATGCCAGAGTAATTACTTAAGGTCCTACCTCTTTGAAAATCAGTGGACCATGAGATTGAGCTTCTCCCAATAGTTAAACCACTTGCTAAAGCCTCATACCGCATGGCTCTGCTAGAGTTGGCTGAATTGAAAAAATAGTTAAATAAACTTTTACAGGCCATCAAAAGCACCCTTTGAAGCACTTGTGCTATTTTAGAGAAAGCATAATAGAAGTTTACGATTATGTGTGGACTATAAGGCCCTGAACAAAGTTACCATGAGAATCAAATATCTCATTCCCTTTATTATAGATTTGTTTGATCAACTGAGCCAGGCTAAGTACTTTTCCAAATTGGGCTTGAGATCTGGTTATCATCAGGTCAAAGTTGCTGAAAGAGATGAGCCAAAAATCACTTGTGTAACGCGGTATGATGCATTTGGATTTCTTGTTATGCCTTTTAGATTAACTAATGCCCCTACCATGTTTTGTACCTTGATGAATAAGATGTTTCATAACTATCTTAATAAGTTTATGGTCATTTATTTAGATGACATAGTGATGTATAATTCTACCTTGGAAGAGCACCAAGAACATTTACATCTTGTGTTTCAAAGATTACAAGATCACTAGTTGTATGTTAAAAGGGAGAAATGTGCATTTGCTTAAACATGAATTCACTTCTTAGGCCATATTGTTGAATAAGGCCATATTCAAATGGACATGAAAAAAATTAGGGCTATCAAAGAGTGGGCAACACCAAAAAATATTAACGAACTCTACTCTTTTTTTGGATTGATCAATTATTATAGAAGATTTATAGAAAGGTACTCTCGTAGAATCGCTGCCCTCACAGAGCTATTAAAAAAGGAGCATAAATGGTGTTGGACAAGTGAATGTCAAGAAGCTTTTGAGGGATTGAAGGAAGCCATTATGAAAGACCCTATCTTGGCTCTCTCTGATATTGGAAAGCTTTTTAAAGTTTAAACAGATGCATCTCACTTTGTTATTGGGGGAGTGCTTTTACAAGAATGACACCTAATAGCATTTGAAAGTAGAAAGTTAAGTGAAGTCGAAAGGAGATATACAACTCAAGAGAAAAAACTTATGGCAATAATTCATTGCTTGAGGACTTAATGGCATTATTTGTTAGGTTTACACTTCATCGTGAAGACAGACAGTGTGGCAGCTAGTCATTTTCTCACCCAACAGAGGCTATAACTAAGAAAGCTAGATGACATAAATTTCTAGTCGAATTTGAATTTTGTTTTAAGCACATAACTGGAAGAACCAATCAAGTGACAAATACATTGAGTAGACGAGCAGAGTTGGCTGCCCTTAGGAGAATTGCCTTAATAACGACCAATAAAGTCACAACAGATGTCCGTAAACTAATTAAAGATAATTTGGGAAAAGACCCGTAGGTCGGTGCCATTATGAAGTTAGTAGAAAAAGGAAAGTCCAAGTATTTTTGATAGGAAAATGAGGTCTTGTTGACAAAAAAGGCCTTAATTGTTTGTGTCAAAAGTAGGAGGTTTGAGACAGATGCTTATGAAAGAATGTCATGACACCTTATGGGCGGGGTACTCGGGTTGGCAATGTACTTTGACACTATTGAAAGAAGGCTATTATTGGCCTCATATGTGGTAAAATGTGATAGACTATACAAAGACTTACCTTATTTGCCAGCACGATAAAGTTAAAAAAAATCAATAGTTTTGCTTGAACCACTACCTATACTGATAAAACCTTGGAAAAGTATCTCTCTTAACTTCATATTAGGCCTTTTTAAAGTTGGTGACCTTAGGTCTATTTTAATGGTGATTGATCATTTTTCGAAATGTGCTACATTCATTCCCGCCCAAAAGTATTACAATGTAGAAGATACAGCTCGACTAATGTTTAAACATGTGATCAAATATTGGGGCCTTTCCCAAAACATTATCAATAACAGGGATCCAAGATTCATTGAGTCATTTTGGAAAGAACTTTTCAAGATATTAAGGTCTCAACTTAACATCTCTTTAAGCTATCACTCATAAATCGATGGTCAAATTAAACGATTCAATGGGCTGTTAAAAGAGTACTTAAGACATTTTGTTCAAGCTAATAAGAAGAATTGGCATTCATTATTGGATGTTGCTCAATTTTATTTTAATTCTAATAAGTGTTCTTCCACAAACAAGAGTCCGTTTAAAGTGGTCATGTGATAATTATGAAAACTACTGCATACCTCTTTGAGCCATATAGAAGGAAGAATCTATGAGCTTTCAACCTTAGTAACGAATGGAGACAAAATACAAAGATTGTACAAGCATACTTAAGGAAGGCATCGAAGTGCATGAAAAAGTGGGCAGATAAGGGTTGTAAAGTACAATTATTCAAAGTTGGTGATCTTATTCTTATCAAACTAGTGCCTAAACAAACTAAGTTTTTGAGAAAATGAAATCACAGATTGGTGTATAAATATAAGGGTCCAGTGAAGATCCTTTCCAAAGTGAAGAATGCCTCTTACAAAATTGATTCGCCAAAATGGATGAAGGTGCACCTAATGCTCCATATGAGCAACTTAAAGCTTTTCCATAAGATCTTATAGATGCAAGTCACGAGAAGTCAATCGGGGCCACCATCTCCATGAAACCACCATTAGAATGTCAAGTTGAAAAGACTTTAGCTGATAAGGTATCTAGGGTATCTCAAAGAATAGTTCATGAATACTTAGTGAAGTGAAAGAACTTAAGACCAGAAGAAATCAGCTAAAAAAAAGAGCATGACCTCAACCATTCAAGTAGAAGATCAAAGAATTTCAGGCCAACAAATTGACGAGGATGTCGATAGAATATATGGAAGAGGATATCATAAGCCACCAATGTATAGGGCCATAATAAGGTAGAAATACCAAAGAGGAAGGTAGATCTCATGTACAAGGAAAAAATCTCCATTTTAAATATTATAATGGTCATTGGTAACATAACTATAAAATCTCATTTGCTCTTTAGATGGGGTGAGTAGTCGATGTATTGTTGAGCTGTCTCACTAGTTAAGGTATATGCTAGACCACTTATCTAGGGTTGCCCCTCTAGCCCTGACGATAGTAAAAAGACTTGATGTACTATTCTTGATATTAATAAAATATTTTTTTCATTTGGGAACCCAGAGTGTCACCTTGATGTGCTTTCATTTTGCCTCGATATATATATATATATATAGTTATGTATGCTTGAGATTAACTTATGGCTTATTTGTTGTATGTTCAGATATTAAACTATTCTTGGCTGACTTGTATGGAAGCATTGATCTAAGTACCACACGGTCTATTACTTTACTGAGAGAACACTTAGCTCGTGACAAACGGCATATTATTGTGTTCTTAAGAGGGAGTTATTTGTAATTTACAAAGTAAAAGACTTTTGTTACACCAAAATAAGAAATATGAGTATGTTGCAGATTGTTAGGATTAGTGATATTGTTATACAAACTAGTATGGGCTATATGTTGACTTTGAAAGATGTTAGACAAATTTTAGATATAAAAATAAACTTGCTTGTGATTAATGTCTTTGATAAGAAAGGATATGATAGTTGATAAAAGAATGGGCAGTAGAAGTTTCTTAAAAGATCTATGATAGTTACAAGAGAAAACTATGCTGCACAATGTATAAGACATGGATATAATTGAACGGTAACTAGATAAATACCGTTAAGGGTGATGCTTCAGTAAATATGTGGCATAAAAAGCTAGCACATATTAGCGAGAAGGGGTTACAAGTTTTGACAAGATAATCTCTCATTTTCTTGACTAAAGGTATATCTCTCGATTCATATGATTATTATTTACATGGTAAGCATTATAGAGTTTCTTTTCGTAAATATTTTTAGAGAAAAAAAAACATATTGGAATTGATTTATTTTGACATATGTGATTTTATTGAGGTTGGATAATAGTAGGTATTTTGTTATTTTTATTGATAATGCATTACATAAGAGTTGGGTATATATGTTAAAAAATAAAATTAGGTATTACAGTATTTTTAAAAATTTCATGCCATAATGAAAAAGTTGACATGGTTACCCTTGAAGTGTATTCAAATTGATAATGGTGGAGAATACAAATTCAAAGACTTTAAAGAATATTATTTAAAGCGTGGGATAAGGTATGAGATGATAGAACTTGAAAACACTATAGTGTAATGGTGTAGTTGAAAGGATGAATCACACTATTATAGAAAAAGTCAAATGTATATTGAGGATGGCATAATACTAAAGCCATTATAGGGTGAAATAGTCAACATAATTTGTTATTTGCTTAACAGATTACCATAAAATATTTTAAGCTTTGACATTTCAGAAAAAGCGTGGACAGGAAAAAATACTTTATGTTCTCACTTAAAAATTTTCAGGTGTAAAGCATTCATGCATGTGCTGAAAGAGCATAGGTTAAAACTTTATAGTAAAGCCACACAATATGTGTTTATAAGATATGGTGATGAGAAATTTGATTACAGGATATGAGATCTAGTGAAGAGAAAGGTAATCAAAAGCAAAGATATGGTCTTCCATGAAAAAGAAACCATGAGGACCTTAAGAAAAATGGAAGACGATATGGGTTATTGGTGAGTGTGATGTTTCAACACCGATAAAGGTTTCATTAGAAACAGTCACAGATAGTAAAAATAAGCAAGAGACAAAACTTGAGGATACAAATGAGCCAACAGCAGTTAGTGATAAGCCATATGCAATTAGTTTTGAGTAGAGAGAATAGTCTTCTTTATCAGAGAGTATTGAGTAGGGTGAGCAATTCTTTTCACAAAAGAGTGTTGAGCAGAGAAAGCTACTTTCGGTATCAGGTAGTATAGAGTCTCAGTTTAAGAGATCTACCAAAAAGCATCAACCATCTACTAGGTATCCAAGTTTAAATTTTATTTTAATTACCAGTAAGGGAGAGTCAAAGAGCTTTTAAGATATGTAAAATACTCCAATAGAGTATATCAATTAAAAGCAATAAAAGAAAAAATAAAGTCATCACAAAAAAATAGTACACATGACTTGTTAAACTTTCAAAAGAAAGAAGGTCGTTAAAAAATAAATGGGTGTTCAAGCTAAAAAAAGATGGTGACAAGTTAGTGGGGGTACAAAACTTGATTGGTGGTGAAAAGTTTTTCTTAGAAACTTGATATTGTTTTTGATGAGATCTTCTCTCCAGTTGTGAAAATAAGTTTTATTCGAGTGGTACTGGAATTAATAGCTAATTTTAATCTTGAGCTTGAGCAACTTAATGTCAAGATTACATTCTTACATAAGAACTTACAAGAAAAAATTTATATGGATCAACCTGAGGGTTTTGAAATAAAAGAAAAAAAGCACTTAGTTTGCAAACTGAAGAAAAGCTTGTATGACTTGAAACAAGCTCCACGATAGTGGTACAAAAAGTTTGATTCTTTTATGGTAAGCCACAGCTATAAAAGAATGATAGTGAATTTTTGTGTGTATGTTAGAAAATTCTTTGATGATAACTTTATTATTCTCTTATTATATGTTGATGATATGTTGATTGTAAAAGAAAATGATGGTATGGTTTGTAAGTTGAAAAAATAATCGTCTAAGTCGTTTGACATGAAGGATTTAGGTCCAGCAAAGTAGATTCTTAATATGAATATTATCTAGGATAAAAGAGCTAAAAAGCTGTGGTTGTCATAGAAAAAGTATGTTGAACGGATACTTAGTAGATTCAACATGCAACATGCTAAATCAGTTAGCAGTCCATTTACCAACCATTTTCATTTGAGTAAGAAATCTTATCCGATGACTAAAGAAGAGCAACTCACTATGTCTAGTATTTCTTATTATTTTGTAGTTAGTTCTTTAATGTATTTTATGGTTTGTACACAATTTAACATTGCTCATGTAGTTAGCGTAGTGAATAGATTTCTTTCTAATCAGAAAAGGTTTATTAGAGAGTTACGAAATGAATTTTTAGATATTTGAGGAACACCTTAAAGATGTGCTTGAGTTATAGAACTACACAACCAATTCTAAAAGGGTTTACTGATGCTTACATGACATGTGATCTTGATAGTAAGAAATCTACTTCAGGGTATTTATTTACTTTTGCAGAAGGAGCTATGTTTTGACATTTTAAATTACAGAAGTGTGTTGCTTTATCAACTATAGAGACTAAGTATATTGTAATAATTAAAGCAAGTAAAGAAATACTTTAGATAAAACATTTTTTTCTTGAATTGGGGTTGAATCAAAAAAAGTATATGATGTTTTGTAATAGTTAGAGTACTTTAGATTTGAATAAGAATGTCATGTACTATGTTAAAATGAAGTACATTGATGTTAGATATCACTAGTTTCATTTGGTGATTGAAGAGCAACAAATGCAATTGAAGAAAGTTCGTATTGATAAGAATGCAACAAATATACTGACTAAGACATTTTCCAGAAAAAAGCTTGAGCTCCATAATAATTTGGTAGGAATGGGTTCCTTGGCCAAAGTTAGTTCCAAATAAGATTACTACAGTGATGAGTCTCCTCCTAATAGGACTAAAAGGGGAGATTGTTAGGAATGTAGGGTTTAGCCCCATTCTCATTGTTTCCACCAATTAAAGGCCCAAAGCCTTTTGTTTTAATTGAAATAAAAACCCTACTTAATAAAATAGTGTGGGGTAGTTTTTGGCATGAAAAAAGAAAGTGAAAGTGGCACCGAAAAGAAAAAAAAGAAGTAAAAAAAGATAGAGAGAAAATGGAGAAGGGAGAGTTGGTTGAACAGAAGTCGATCTATGGTTTGCTTGAGCTGATATTTTGTCAACAGGTTCATGATTTAATGTTCTACATTCTGAATGGTAGAGATTAGGTTTGAAACTTTCTAGGATCAAATCCAAAATATATTTGTTGAGTTATTTATTTAGTGAGATTTCTCAAATTATTTCTCTAGTTATTGATTAGCTTTTAGTTTTAGCTAGAAGAGAACTTTGCATATCTATTATTTGATAATAAAATTTTTTTTAGTGATCCATAATTTTTTTCTTCTACACTAGATGGTTTTTCATGTAAATTTTGGTGTACTTTATTTTTTTTTGTAATTTTTTTTGTTGATTGTTATCTATTGTTATGAAATTATTGTAATATATTACTTATGTATTATTATGTTTGTCACTTCAGACCTAATAAAATGTCCGCCTATTCACGTTACATAGTTCCAATTGCTCTTTGATAAAAAACGTTTGAAATTAACACTACAACATATAAAAAAACATAGAATGTACAACAAGCAAGGGTACAGCTTGTAAAAGATAGTAAGAATAGCAAGTTGTTCTTTCTAACTGTCAAAATGGTTTGTAGCAGAACATTTATGATACATTTGGAACTTCAATCAGAATTTGAAACTTTTCTTGATTTTGACAGGATGGGAACAACATGAATAAAAGAATAACATTGAGAAAAAATTACTGAACAATATCCTTCATAAAATCCTCAAATGAACGAAAACCAAATGATGTCCTAGAGAAACTTCTCAATTATAAAAAATACCCATTGATGTCCCACAGAAAATACCCCAATAAGATTTTATATTGTTGATGTCAAGATATTCCCCCTACACACTATAGATACAGTGTCAACAAAAAATTTTGATATTTTTCCAAATTTTAAGAGAGAATTTTCAATCTATAATGAGCAATTGAAAACTGGGCCAAGATAGAGACTTTATGCCATAAAAAACATTGTTTCTCAGCAAGTCATCCTTGTTGATCTAGAGAAGAATATAAAAAAGAAATAAAAGAAGTAACAAATGCAAGGGCCAAAAGCAATACTGAAAAGAATAGTCAAGAAAAATTGCCCATCAAACTCTTTTTCTTCTTTCTTACACCAAAAGAGGATCACTTTATAGCATGCTAAGCATTAAAGGATGAGACTCAAAATACTACTGCAAATATTAACAGATAAGCCATTGACAAACATTAAAATATTACACAAACATTTTAGTGTTCCTTATGCAAGTTTAACATAGAGGTGAGTGATTACTAGAAATAACTCAGGACACCGAGTGTCCGTTGCACTTTCAGTAAGCTTTACGTATAAATCTGGCTGAAATTCTTTATTATAAGGCAGGGTATTAAAAAAGAAAAAAACATAACATTCATTAGTAGAAGCACCTTTAGGAAAAATATATTAGCACTCTGCATGCATGGGTAAAGAACAGAGAATTCAACCTTTCCATTTAGATCCATGCCGATTGCCGACTGCCTACCTGATTTCAATCAAATACTGTCTGACTATTTTGATTTTCTTCAAGTCAGTAACCATTTTATTGTTTAGCTGTGCAAACCAATCTGTAATCCAAATTTTTACTCTTCACCTAACAGAGTTCAGTTTGTTAACGTTCATTGTCTTCATAACTCCCTGTTTACAGACAAATAACAAAAGAAATTTCAGTAGAAAAAGTTAAAAAACATTAAAATGAAAAACCAAACATTTGATTCTATTCTAGGACGACATATGATGGAGGAAATGTTGCTACCTTCTTGTTGGGATATAGTATATGAATAAACAAAGTGCATGATAGCAATTTATAAAAACCAATTAAATCAGTAAAGACACAAAGAAGAAGTTAAAATTTTGAAATCAAATCATGGGAGCATTACAAGAATTGCCATATTTCAATGATATTTAATTTCTAAATTTAGAGAGACGAAATGGAAAAATAGAAGAAAACCTGAGCAATGTACATTCTGTGTGGAGACTCGACGCAATCGTAGCAAATGGGTTTAGGCATTGCTATGTTTGATAAATTATTAAAAATTTTTAATCATTTAATATCTTCAATATGTTTGAGAATCTATTTTAAAAATCATTTAAATAAAATTTTAATAAAAATATTAAATAGTTAAAAGCTACTTAATGAATTTAACGAAAGTTATATCATTCAATTACTTTAACATTATTTTTTTCCATATTAATGTGAAGTATTTAATAAAAAATCAACAAAACATTTATTCTATACTTGGTCTTTTAAAATGATATTTTCTTATTAATGAATCAAAACTAAAAATTCAATATTGAATATTTTTAATTTATCAAACAACATTCAAATAAATTCAATTTGTTCACATTTTTACTTTATTATATCCATTTTTATTGTTTACTCAGGTTTTTTCTATAAAAATTTGTAACTAAAAATAAGAAAATAAGTTATAAAAACTAAAATTTTAACTTCAAACTTACTTAAATTTTATCTCTTAAAAATAATTATATAAACTAATTGAAGTAGACTCTTGCTCTTTTTTAACTAAACATAAAATATTAATTTGCATATTAATCAAGTTTTTTTTTTTTTAATTTTACTGTTTAATTGTACTACAATTAAAAATATTTGAGTTAAACATAATTGGATTCAAACCGAACTCTTGCTTAATATTAATAGTTTATATACTTATTTAAAATGATATTTTAAGTTTTAAAATTTTTTCAAACCAATTCCCTGATTCATTTATCAAACTTAATTTATATAATAAAAATATTAAAAAATTATTTAAAAATAAAATATAAAAATTCACATATATATTTATATAATATTTTATTTGAACCGAATCAAGCCCAAATTTTAATTCTTTTGTACAAAACCTAACCCAAAATTTAAACAAATTTAAAAACATGTCTAAGTTCATTTAACAAGTTTTATTTTTTTGTTTAAATTCTCTCAAAATTTATGCGGATTTTCGGATCTGGACAAGTAACCCAACCCTTTAACAAAAATAACTACAATCATTGCATAAAAACAAATCCCATAACTATAACACAAGATTATCATGACCTCCACAAAATTGAACTGGCAGCAAAACATAAAATCAAGGACTTGTAAGTATATATTGTTAATGAATATAAGATCAGATATCAAAATTCATAAGTTTTACCATCACTAACCATGTGCCAACTTGGATATTTACACTAAATAGGAGGACATCAGATTCCAACTAATCTTCATGTGTTTAGGCATTGATGCTACAAAGCGAAGGAGATCCGGCTTTGCGCTAAGCGCAGGAGGCAGGGTTTCTGTTTTCTTATTCAGCACTGGAAGGAACTTTGCAATGTTTGGAAGTACAAGCTCTCTGCAATGCAGATGCAACAAGGGAACCTTGGACAATACACTTCCCTTCTGAACATCCAGACCTTCTGGCCTTCGTAACTTGTATGGTTCTCCCGTCATTGGTTCAATATCAACTCGGGGCATCTGCTTCCATTTCCGGTGAACAAACCAGCCATACTTGTAGTCACCAACTATAGGAGTCCCGAGAGCTTCTGCACAATGGACACGAAGCTGCAAGAAAATGGAAGCACTAGAACTTTGGTGTGGCTTGGGACAAAAATATATAGTACATAACAAAGAAGACTAATTATAATTGATTGACTTGATATGAAAAGTAAAAAAAAACTCTACATAGGAAGACAGACAGATTAATTATAGGCCTTTTCCACATCCATTTGGATTTCAAAAGTTAAAGAATCCCCCCCCCCCCCCCCCCCCCCACACCCTTCCTTTTGCTTATCAATCAGAGCCGGCGCACAGAGTCCATATCTTGACCTGTAAACACATTATTCCTAGACTGTAGTTGTCACCTTCTCAATAGGATTCTAAAACTACAAAATGCCTTCATATATCACTCAAATAGGATTAGATGGGTTGCTCAGATAGAGAGCTAAATTATGGTACCTGGTGCTTCCTGCTAGTAAGTGGGCGCAATTCAATCCATGAGCATCCATTTATTGTAGGACCTAGTACCCGATATTCAGTCATAGCCTCTTGAGAAGGTTCTAAACCCACATTCTGAGCCAAGATGACCCTCTCAGTCTTACCATCATCAAGAAGAATCTAAAATCAACAACAGATACATGAGTAAAAAGCTGGTTAAGGTAGAGGCAGGAAGAGAGTAAATTGGCGAAAGAGAACCCTTGAAAGAGGAGCGCAAATTAAGCCTTCATTCTCCTTTGGAGTGCCTATCACCAATGCCCAAAAACGCTGAAACTTAGCATCACATGCATCATTCCAAGCCTAAATTTTCCAACAGAATATTTTGTCAACTAAAAGAAGGGAAATGTTTGACTAGCTGTTTTTAAGAGTATGTTTGGATGGAGAATTTTGAATTTTTGAAGAAATTTGAAATGAGGGCATTTAAAAATGTATCATTTCAAAATGTTTGAATTTGTAATTATTTTGTTTGGATAAATATTTTTAGAAAGAAATTTAATCTATTAGAATTTGATAAGATAAAAAAATAATTATAAAAGGAGAATAATGATATTAAAAATAAAAAATATATAAATAAAATGTGCAATATGAGTATCATTAGATTTGTAAAAATATGTAGATATTATTAATAATATAAAAAAATAAAAATATATATTAGAGTTCAATAAAATTATATTTATTTTTTAAAAATTTTGCATTTTATGATGGGCCATGTGCAATAAAGAGAGAGGATTTGGAGGAATTTTGAAAAATCACCTATTTAGATAGAATGTCAATAGGAATTTGAAAATTCCACCTAAATTTTGAAATTCTCTTTTATTTTTATCCAAACAAGTAAATAAATTTTTGGACTTTTGAAAACCTTGATTGAAATGAATTCCTCCTCCAAATGCCTAATCCAACCACACCCTGATGCTATAGATGTTGGCAGCCATTACACTAACAAAAAAAAGACATAATAACTATGCGATGGGATGTAGGAAGCATGCATTTGACAATTTGTTTTCTTTAGTTAGGCTACGTACCTTACATGAGGATTTTGCTGTATTTAAGTCATTGAATAGCCAATGAAGATGATTTATGCTTTCTTTAGTTCTTCCCATTAACAGGAGGCCACTGCTTTCTCTATCAAGCCGATGCACCTGACCAAAGTTGACAATAAAAGCAGTAGAAGTGAAAAAGTCATAGAAAAATGGATCAAGAAAAACTAAATTAAAACACTTGAATAACAAAAGCAATATGAAAGTGAAAATCACGACCTCCCAACAGCATGCTTAAAGTTAATTGTAGAGGGAAAAAAAGACCGTATCAAAACAAACATATCAAATCCAAGTTGTTACCAAAAAACTAAAATTCAATCAGAACTCATTGACTGCTACAAACTACATGCCACTTATAACTCCAAGCAATCCTTTCAACATAAGCTTTACCCCACTAAG
This sequence comes from Durio zibethinus, assembly GCF_047325235.1. Lineage (NCBI taxonomy): Eukaryota > Viridiplantae > Streptophyta > Magnoliopsida > Malvales > Malvaceae > Durio > Durio zibethinus. The sequence goes on from NC_143187.1 coordinate 17,699,476, forward strand.
CATTATCCCAAGTACATAAAAATGCAACATACACGATACCTCCCTTTTCAGCAATTAGCCATACCAGAAGCACCATCAACTGTCAATAAATTATTAATATCTTAATATTCATTACTCTCAAGGTAAACAGTATAACATCAATGAAAAAAAATTAAATTAAACTTCAACAGGTTAAAAAAAGAAGAGATCCAACTAACTTGAGTCTTCAATAATGACAATGAAGAAAGGAAAAAGGAGATAAATTATTTGGTTCTTTTATTAATACTATTCCCAAAAGTAGCTTTTGAGGTTGATATAGTTTTTATCGTCAAAGAAGAAAAAATAAATTTCTCCCATGAAATAATGAGATATATGGTTTCTTCGCTTATTGGGGATAAAGAATTCAAATACCATGATTATGGATCTCTAAGCAGAAGTTAAGAACCTTTTCAAGAAAGAATTATAAAATCAAACCAAAAAGTGCTTACATGTGGGCAAACAGAGATGATAGGAAACAACAAACACTGCAACTATATTAAAATCTATCGACTCTGAGGTCAGGCTATTATTAGTCCCATAGATTTCACCATGATGCCAAGTCTGCTCTCAAACAAGGATGCTCATCTTCAATTAAGTCCAAGGTTATCCATTCAAGCAACATTTTTTTATCATATTTTGGACTATATATCACTATATCATAAAAATATGACTTTATAACTACAACTCCTCGATACATGCCTACGTAAAATCAAACAGAAAATTTGTATGGTAAAAGCATGCACCATATAATCTACAAAAATGAGCGTACCAGTTTAGGACCCTCATCATAATCATAAGACAGAGCTGCAGCCGCCAATGCATCCATGCTGTTATGTACAGGCATACTTCCCTAAAGATGTTGTAACAGAACAACATAAGAGGAAACACAATATGCTGAGAAAACAACTCAAATACCTTAAATAATGTAATCAAACCTTTACTGGCAGCTTGGGGGGTTTATTTAATACAAGTATAGCATAGTCCTGAAACATTTAACAGCAGTAGTAAAAAATAGGAACATCTTGTTAGAAAATAAAACTTCAAGCTGAAACACAGAACCTAGAGCATGCATAATCCATCAACTGGAAATCAGAATAATTATGGAATTACTTATATATAAATTACACCTGAAAAAGAAAAATAAAAGGTTATGAAAGAAAACTAACATAGGAGTTAAGATGGAGACTTATCAACTTACACCAATGTGCACACAAGGACAAACATATAGAATAGGAAGCATACAGGATATATTGATGAAAGATACCAACAAGCAATTTAACTGAATACATGCCTTGTACTTGACAAGCCTTTGCAAATATTCAATCTCATCCGCATTTGGATAGAGTGTCCCACTTGGTATACAATCAAATCTCTTGGAAACTCGAGTCTCTGCAATTGATACAGGTACCCAAACTCTTGCCCCGACCTCCATCACCTCATTATGCTTGACCTGTAGGTAAGCTGTATAAGTGCAGAGTAATTAAACCCAGACAGAAGAGCATAGTATTGACAAAGGCTCAGGAAAAACAGTTTTTTAAAATAACATTCTGAGATTACAGGCAACAAGCTATATCAAGAAGCATCACTACCTTTCTCAAGGGTTTCATTTGCCCATCCCTTTTTATGAAAGAATCATCAGCATTTGGATTTGAGGATTCCATCTGAACCTGCAACAAGAGAAACAGATTAACATATGTTGAAAATAAGTATCAGTCACAACATTTGGGATGGACAATCGCAATTCTTTAAAGAAAGCCCAAAGAACTGAAGCAAAAAGCCAGCTTAATGACTCAAGCAAAGCAATGGGTCTCTTCTCTATATGTGAAAAAATAAAAAGTAGTTTGCTATACTTACAAGGCCCTTGTTAAAATGGGACTGAATGGCTGAGTCTGGAATTTCATCAAAGTAATATTTGAGCCAACTGATAGCAGTGACATGACCAGTGGAAGTGTTCTTCCCAGGTAAAGGGTGGCCAGGGAAAGGAGGCAAGGAAAGGAGTTGGCGAGGCTTTGAACCCTGTTTGGGGCTTCCCAAGTAAGCCACGTTATTAGAAACACGGATGATTGGGTCGGCATAGGCAGGTGGAGGCGGAGCTACTCTGGAGTAGTGTCTCACTAGAGACAAAAGGCGGTGGCTAAGTTTATTCTTCTGCATTGGTAACCCCTCCAATCCGCAGCTTTCTTGTTCAATTAATCCAACGATTTGGTAAAGGAATTTGATCAAACATTTGGTGGACAACACCCATTCGCTTTACCCTGGGCAAGCATGGGTTATAAAAGGAAAAGGAGGCGATTGTAGGGTCATATTTGACATAAATGACGGAATGCCATGACAATTTTGTCGCCGAAGTTTTCACATTTTTTTTTATTTATTATTTATTGATTATTGGTCAAAAAAATAAACTGCTCGCTGTACTCAATTAAACCTTGGGGAATTACAAAAGCGAATGGTCACTAAAAATATCTATTATTTAGAGTATCATAATAAAAATAATCAGGGAAAAAAATATTTATAATGTAAAATTAATAAAAAATTTAATCTTTTATTACTCCAATATATAATTATGCAAATCACAATTACAACGCACCATGTATATATATATTTATTTATTTAATAAAAAATACAATTAATGGTCAATAAATTAAATCAATAAATATTCAAAACCTTACATTTATTGATACACTCATTGTACATATCTATATATTGTAAATTTATGCACATTTCAAACAACGTTAGACAAACTTATGAAATTGTCGTGGGCGCATTGGTTCAGGATTTAGGAATCACATTTTTAAAAAATAAGATACTGTTTAAAATAAATTATCATGCACAATCTTTTAGAAAAAAAACACAATTAACTTTGTTGTAAGTTAATTGTTTATATTTTTTTATTAAAAAGATGTATACTTCCTTTGTATGCACATAAGATAATCACTAGGAATATGAGTTAATATCCATTGAACATTAAGGTTATGTAGGGTAGAGGTGAAAAAAATTTGAAAAAATTAAAATTTAATTTAAAATTATAGTGTTTGATTCGATTTAGATAGATTTTTTTTATTTGGTTTAGAATAAATTTGATATTAAAAAAATATATTAGGTTCAAATCAGATTTTAGATCAAAAAGTAAGAAATTGAAAAAAATCAAACCAAATCGAATTATATATTTTTATTAATTTTTATATATATCTTTAATTTTTATAAAATAAAAATAATTATTTTATACCTAAATCTATTTAAATATATTAAAAATAATATTAAAATAATTTAAAAAATAAAATTTAAAAATTAATGAACAAAATCAAATCGATAAAACTGGGTTCAGATTGGATTTTATGGAAATTCAATTTAGATTTGGATTAGATTCTAAAATTTATAATTCTATGTATTATCCAAAAAAAGGGAACTGAATAAATTGTAATCACCCCTAATGTATGAGTGATCATATTTTAATTTTAATAGAATTAATCAATCAAATCGATTTAATTTAATTAATCAATTGGTCATCCAATTGATCTTGATCAGTTATCAAAAATAATTTAAAGAAATTTTAATTTTTGATTAATTAAATTCAAAAATCAATTAAACTGAAGTTTTAATCAAAATATAAGAAATTCAAATATAAAATTAAAAATATAGTAAATTGACAATTTTATTTTACAAGTTGTTAGATTTTTCAACATCATACTTTGATATTTGAATATTTTATTAGATTAGTTTATTTAATTTATTTCAAATATAAAAAATTATAAATTTAAAATATAATTTAATTTAAATATTTTTGTTTTTTGATTAATTCAAAAATTAATTGAATTATATTCAATCAATTAGATTTTTAAAATTAATAAATTTATTTGGATTAATAAAAATAAAATAATATAATTTGATTAATTAGATTTTAGATAATTTAATTTGAAATTAATTGAATTAACCGAATGAACACCCCTAAAATCATAATATTAATTAATAAAAATTTTTGTGAAACCATTTTAATGGAAATATTTCCCTTAAACCTTTAAAATACTATTTTTATTTAATTAAACTTTTCTTTTTTTTATAAAAACCAATAAAATTCATTACTTTTTCCAATTCAAAATGCATGGTTACATTATTATCTTTGCAAAATCAATGCTTACATGACAAAATGTGAAAATTTATTCTAAGTGGACTCTTAGATGGCATATAGCACAGGTTTACAAAGGATTGAAAATATTTTCAAAATAGCAAAAGATGATAAATTAAATATGTTAATTAAGGAAATAAGAAACCAAAATAAAATAAAGCTTGGAATAAGTTTTGGAAGCTAGAAGACCTAATTTCATGAATTTAGGCTCAAGAATGAATGTTCTTCCATGGGCATTCAAATGCTAACTTTTTGTTTATTGACATGATAGAGATAACGATCATCTATGCTGACTTAATAAAAAATGCTAACAAATTTTAGTTGTTTTTATGTAAAATAAAAGGTTTAATTAAAAATAGCATTTTAAAGGATTATTCAAAACAAAAATAGTACTTTAGAGGTTTAATTAATAAAAATAATAATTGAATAACTTAATTAAGCACAGTATCAGTCGATATATATTGATTTTGATAATATCCAATATATAGGAAGTAATTTTTTTTATCAATTTTAGTATCGGATAATATCAATTGATTTAATAAGCTTCAGATAATTTTGATTGATTTTGACAAATTTTATTGTTTCGATCGATATGTAAATATTAAAAATATCTTGATCTTGAAACATTAATTGGGTTTGATGGACCAATTCATGATTTGGTAATTAAAAAGAAAACAAGAAAGAAAAAAATATAAAATTAAAAATAAAATAAAATTTCTTTTTGGTTTTATTATGTGGTTTAATATTGAATATATAATTATAATTAATATATAGGATAATAAACAAATAAATAATTAATGAATTATATAAATAAATAATTAAGTAAATGTAGTATCAATTTTAATAATAATAATTGTTTTATAAAAGTAATTTTATTAATTTTATACTTATCATTATCCATGTTAAATGTTTGATATATTTATTTTGTATATTATTGGTATATTGTTATCTATATGAGTACATGTATATTTATAAATATTTTTAATTAAATCAAAAAAATTGAAATAATGTGTTTATCGATATATCTTATTGTGAAAAAAATTGAAATATTTTTCAATGCGAAATTTACAAAGAAGAATAAATGCTTATTTAAAAAATTTTGAAAAATATACAAAGAATTTGGTTGTGATGTTTTTTAAGCCTCCACATTTTTTTTTATCTCATTTGTGAAAGGACAACTTAAGCCTCATTGTATTTTGCAAGCATCTATCCATGCAAGTCTCACAGATGCTTAATTATATTTTAGTAGTTTTTAGCATCATTTTTAAAAGACAAACCGTGTTTAGCTAAACAATGTGCAACTGTGTTACCTTCCCTACATGTGTGTTGAAAAAGACATTCTTCAAATTGTTTTTTTAACATACCTTACAGTCTCGAATGATAGGTTATAGAATTGAAATAGAGCCTTCCTCTTGCTGTGCAATGTTGATAATGGTACGACCATCACCTTCTGCAATGAACTTCTTGCATCCCAACTGAAGCACCATTTCTAAAGCTTTGCTTGCAGCAAGAGCTTCTATAACATTAACATCAACCACGAGCTTTATTTTCATCACTCTTCCAAGACAGTCCCTTACCATAATACCTAAGCCTCCCTGTTTAAGATTAACATTCAGAGCTCCATCAAAGTTCACTTTATAATGACGGTTTGAAGGAGCCATCCTTTTGGTCTTTTCCATAACCCTCTGTGAACCTTGACCTCCCATGGCTTCATGATATTCATCCCAAAAAGATTTTACCTTTTGGATAATAGCTCCTTCATTTGTTTCGTGCCATGTTTAGCCTCCAAATTCTGAGCATTCCAGGAGGACCACAATACCATGAGGAATGTTCAAATTCTGGTAGGCTAAGGCTGTTTGTTGCCAGCTGCAGCCATTTGAATGTGCCAGTGACTTGATGCAAGCTAACTGTTGCAACAGACTGCAATTTTCCAAAACTTTCAAAGAGAAATCACAATTTTTAAGTGCATGTGTCACCGTTTGGTCCTCTCTATTGCATATTGGACAAACTGGATTAACGGACCTAATCTTGACAGCAAGATTCCTAGTGATTGGTAATATTTGATGAGCTTCCTTCAAGTGAATTGTCTGACCTTAGGTGGGATGTTTGCTACCCAGGCCTGTTTCCAAACCTTATCCCGAGTTCCTGTATTTGCAAAAGGTTTAGATAGCACACGGTACCACTCTTCACGGAATATTCACTATTTTTATTAAAAACTATTGCTTAGTGGGATCATGCAAATAGATTCTACCTTCAAATAGGTGAACTTCGAACGAATAGTATCTTTTTTTTCACGTATTTCTCTCCTTATCAATCAGGACAGCAACCTTTGCATCATCAGCAGCTATATTGCATGAGGTCGAACTTGGTCTGAACCTGTCTTCTAAAGGTAGCCATTTATCCTCCCATACTTTGATGCTTCTACCATCACTTAACCTCCACCTGGCACCCTGTATTAGAACATCCTTTATGATTCCAAAATGCTCCACCATGTGAGGGAAGGGTATTTCCCCATATCAACACAAAAAAAAAAATAAAAAATCCTTATTGGCAAAATATTTTGCTTTGAGGATTTGTAGAACTACTATCATGGATCAACTTCCACCCTTGCTTCCCAAGCAATGCCCTATTAAAAACTCTAGGTCTAGGAAACCCATCCCACCTATAGTCTTAGGGACACTCAAGGAGTCCCATTTAATCCAGTGAATCCCCCTACTATTTGGTTTGCTGTTCTATTAACAATTACTCATAATGCTCATCAACTATTTACACAGTGACTTAGGGAGAAGGAAGCAACTCATAATATATGTTGGGATGGATTGCATGATAGCTTTAATAATGACTTCCTTGCCAGCCATTGATAGGAACCTGCCACTCCAACTTTAAACTCGGGCGTGAAGTCTGTCCTTATGTTCCTGAATATTTCTCAACGTTTATGACCACATGGACTCGATCAGCTGTTTCGAAACATCTTTTTGTTCCATCATAATATTAGTAATTAAATTACTATATTTGATATTATTACAAACCAAATTTTATTTTGTTGGAAAATACCAAAATAACCATATTATAATAATTACAAAAATTAATAATTTCAAGTTTGGAGGAGTCAAGTTCAAAGGAGTAGGCACCAAAAGGGTTGCATGGAATCCAATGTTATATTCAGATATGAAAAATAAAAAAGTGAAGTTGATCTAGTTATTTATCGTAACCACTTGATTTTCAAGTTTTAATTAAAAAAAAAAAGAAAATGACAAAAGATCCGATATATTAAACAATAATCACAATTGAATAGTAAAAATGTAATAGGACTACAACTTTGCACCATATCTATGGCGGAAAGAAAGATGAAGTGCTACAGCACAATTCGTTGTACAAAGAAGCCAAAGCAGAACTATAGAAAAATTATTCTACTTATCTTAAGAAATTTAATTGTCAAGCTTATTTAATTTTAAGAATATTCGATCCATATCTATGTTAAGAGGAAAAAAAAACGGAGTTTCTGGATTCCAATGATAGGCATGCAATGGCTGATATGCGACGAGTTTTGAGAACAAAATCTCTAAGTTTTCGAAGAATAAGTTTTTGAAGAATATTTGCACGTTCTTGAAAGAGACAATGATATCATTAATTTAGATTAACTAAGAAACCAATTAAAGGCACAAAGACAGCTAGGTGTAGACACCCATTGTAAGCCAGACTTTAGATTTTGATCCATGAATTAGGTCGAGCTACATAGAAAATTTTTATTGGATTTTTATAAAAAATTTTGATGGACCATCTAATTTGGCCCATCTCCTTTTGATGAGTTTTAGATAAGATTAGATGAAAATAACAAACATAAAAAGTAAAGAAAATCAGCGGTTTAATTCGGGTGAAATTTTAAGATGAAGGAAGTTAAATTTTGAAATTTTGATAAAAAGAATCTTTTTTTGAAACTAAGATAAACGGATGAATATAATGGGTTTTTGAAAAAGATTTTTGAATCTCTAGTTAATTTGGTTCCTAATCCATATTGCTTAATCCTTATATAAACCAGTAATCATATAATCGAGGGGGAGAACAAAAAAATACAATAGTCAGAGAGCACTCAGAGTAGCAAAAAAAAAAAATTTTTCAAAGAGATTAGAGTAGTTTTTGGTAGAGGTTTTGGGAAAATTTTTTTTTTGGGTTGTGAGAATTTGTTTATGGCTTAGTTGGTGTTTTGGAGGTTCCCAAGAAATATAAGGTTGATTTGGTGTTTTTTAGGGATTTTTCTATTTTTTTTTTAATTCTAGAAATTTTGAAAATCTGGTGGAGTTTTTGAGCGTAACTTGAATTTTTCAACAAGTTTCTAGCCTAATTTTCAGTTTTTGGCGACTGTCTCTAGAATCCAACGACCATTTTCTAGTTCTCAACAACTAACCTAGAAATTAATGACCTTTTTGGACAAGTATAAAAATTTTGATGGCTGAAATCTAACCAAAAAAAAGAGAGAGGAGGTTTTTAAAGAGAGAGAAAGAGGAAAAAGAGGGAGAAAAGAAGAATCTGAGAAAAAAAAGAAAATTTGGCTTTTTATACAATTAAAAAAAATGACGACATTTTGGATATTAAAGAGGTTAAGGTCTACGGGTTCTCCCATTTAGCAAACTGACCCATTGCACACCCGACCTGTATATTTTTGGAATTGTATTTTATCAAGCCGAGTAAACCGTGAAGTCAAGCCACGAAGCCGCATCTTTCAAGCGGTTTTCTGTTTCTTCAACCATGTCATCAAGCCCCGAGCCAAGTCGATATTTGGTAATTTTTTCTTTATTTTTTTATTTGATTTATTTTTTAAGATAATCTTATTTATTGATTTAGTTATTTATTTTTGAATAAGTATTTTAAATTTTTTTAAATTTAATGAAAAGTTAAAATATTAATTTTCTTTAAAACAAAAAAGAACAACGTCAAAAATTGAAAAAGCTTTTTTTAGCTAAAAATAATTTCAAAAAAAATTTGAGAAAAAATTAAAATAACAATTTTTCTTAAATAAAAAAATTTCAAAAAAATGTTTTGAGAAAAAGATGCAATATCAATTTTTCTTAAATAAAAAAATTTCAAAAATTATTTTGAGGAAAAATTGAAGTATCAATTTTCCTAAAATAAAAAAAATAATATTTCAAAAAAATATTTTGTGAAAAAATTGATGTATCAATTTTTCTTAAATAAAAAATATTTCAAAACAATATTTTGAGGAAAAGTTGAAGTATTAATTTTTTTTAAATAAAAAAATTTCAAAAAATATTTTAAGGAAAAGTTGAAATATCAATTTTTTTGAATAAAAAATTTTAAAAAATCTTTTAAGGAAAAGTTGAAATATCAATTTTTTTTAAATAAAAAATTTAAAAAAAAATGTTTTGAGGAGAAGTTGAAGTATTAATTTTCTTTAAATAAAAAAATATTTCAAAAAATATTTTAAGAAAAAGTTGAAGTATCAATTTTTCTTAAATAAAAAATATTTCAAAAAATGCTTGAGAAAAAGTTGAAATATCAATTTTTCTTAAATAAAAAAATATTTAAAAAAAAGTTTGAGAAAAAGTTGAAGTATTAGTTTTTCTAAAATAAAAAATATTTTCAAAATATTTGAGAAAAAAGTTGAAAGTATCAATTTTTTCTTAAATAAAATATTAATTTTTTTCTAAAATAAAATAAAAAAGGAAATTTTAGGAAAAAGTTGAAGTATCAATTTTTTCTTAGAATTTAATTTTTTTAAAAATAAATGTTAAATGATCCAATGACGAAACTTTTACAAAAAAAAAATAGTAATTTTTTTGTATATTTTTGAGGTGAGGAATTATATTAATTTTTTGCTAAAATATTAGAGTCAATTAAGAACAATTCTCAATAATAAATTAAATGGTAAAATTTTTTAAGGCTTAATAGATAACACGAAAAAGCTGGTACCATCTTTAGATGGGTGTTATGAGGATGCTATAACCTTTCTTATACATAATTATACTTTTAGACTTGGCTTGTTTTTGTAAGGTAGAATTTATTTTTTAAAGATACCCGAGTTAAGTTTAAGATTTTTTTTAAAAATGTGACAGATTTAATTAGGTGACCAATCACACTTAAACAAAAAAAATTAATGGCGACTCATAAGTCATGTCTAGCAACAAGTTTATGAATTTGTATGTTATGATAGTTTGGTGACTCTACTGAGGATAAGTCGAGAGTCAGGCCAGCAAATAAATTTGTGTTATCTAAAAGCCTAATAAAATTGAATTTTTTTAAAGATTTTTATTTATTCACTTCTTTTATTTATTTTGCTTATAATGTTATTCATATGCATGTGCATTACATGAGCTTTATACCCGAGCTACATCCCTCTATGAGGGAGTAAGGTATGCTTTTGTGAGGTTTTAATGCCTTCGTATTGGCTAGTAAAATACTTTAACTCAAATTGAACTATTTTCATTTATAGCTTGTAATGTGTGAGAAATATGGCACTTTACTAGTTTGTAATAGATGATGATATAAGAAATAATTTGGTAACCTTTAGATTTTTAACCTTAAACCACATATATTGAACCTTAGAAAGACTTAACCTATATGTAGAGCCATATACTTTCCTTTTGAATTGACTAGAAGTTTAAGGTTTACTCTTCTATTATGTATGATGCTCAAATTTATTTATTTATTTATTTAGTTTTTTCTTATTCAGTGTACTAACTAATCTTATGTTTTGTTTGTTAAATTTTGCATGATTTATACTCATATCATTAAGTTGCATAAGGAATATTTGCCTAAAAAGATAGTCTTCAACAAAGAGTTTTTCATGAAGTCCATAGAATGGCTAGTTTGCTCTTCATTTGTTTTAGCTCCCTACTAGTCACCAAATGAAGTAAAGGTTTAGTAAAAAAAAATCCAGTAAAAAGAAGGGGATTGTCTACCAGTTGATCATGCTTCTACCTTGTCTAAAGAGACATCTCTCCTCCTTAAACAAAATAATCTAGAAGACTTAGTTGATGTGTGAAAGAAGATGAGCCTATTAAGATAAGAAAATTTTTGCTAGAAACATGGACACATAGCACACTTTTTTATAGTGAAAGTTGAAAATCAATTAATCAGAGCTGCAGTTCAATTTTGGGATCTTTTATACAAGTGTTTCATCTTTAATAAAGTTAATATGATACAAACCATTGAAGAATATTCGACTTTGTTGGATCTACACCTCAAGGCTCTAAACAAAATATATGTCAAGAAACACAAGTTAAATTTCATAAGAATTTGGCGAGTCTCATCTTACCTATGATCGAGGTGAATAGTCCGAAGACATCCATTCTCCACTGTGTGAAAGGTCAGAGATTGATAATGGGAATGAGTTTAGTCAATGAAAGATGTTGAATATGAGTGAACCTCTGGCATTTGTCACATCTTTTCACCAAATTGGTTGTATCCCTTCTGATGATGGGCCAGTAGTAACCCTATTTCAGTACTTTGTAGGCAAGCTACTTAGGTCTGAAGTGGTTCCCATATATTTCATCATGGATTTCCCTCAGCACGTAATTTGTTCTTTGTCACCATACATCTCAGATAAGATAGGCTAAAAGATCTTTTATGCAATTTTGTATTAATCGTCATGTACTAAGGAGCCTTCTTTATTAATACTTTAACTTGGGCCCTATCATTAGGAACTCTTCATTGGTTAGGTATGTCCTGATCGTGGTCATCCAAGTTTTTTTTTTTTGTTTAATCTATTTTACAAGTTGCTCATTTACACTTTTCTATATCAATTCTTTCATTAGAACTTAGCCCGAACTCTTTGTCATTATTCCTAATACTAATTTGGAGAGGGAGTCTGCCAGTGAATATTTATCCTCGATATTTTCTTCACTTTGGCTTTTTGAAAACTAGCGACGAGGGCAAGTGCTTTATCCAAATATTTCCAGATTCTTTTTTTCTGAGCTCTAAACTCACCATTTATCTGATCAATCACTAATTGAAAATCACTATACACGGTTATATGTTGGACATTTAGCTCAACTGCTAGTCTTAAATCAGTTATCAGTGCTTCATATTTCACTTTATTGTTAGATGTTTTAAATCTAAACTTCAAGGTGTATTGATACTACAAGCTTTTTGGGCTGATTAAAATGAAGCCAGCACCGTCGTTGTGGCTTATGGCCGATCCATTAACAAAAAATTTTTACCTTTTTTTCCTGTAACTTTCTCATTCTTCTCAGGTTGGTTATCAAGATGGGCCAACGTGAGCTCCACAATGAATTTTACCAACACTTAGGACTTCAGGGCAGGCCTGAAAAGTATATGTAGGTCGAATTCACTAAGTTTTACAGCCCACTTAATCAATGTTCCTAATAGTTTTTGCATCTGTAAGACCTGCCTTAATGGTTGGTCAGTTAATACGTGAATTGTGTGAGTTTAGAAATACGGTTTGAGTTTTCTAGCCTATATGACAATTGCATAGGCTAATTTTTTTATCTTGATGTAATTCATCTTGCCCCTATCAATACCTTACTTACAAAGTAGAACAGTCTTTACCTCATTCTTTTTTTGTAGACCAAGATCAAACTGATAGCCTGATCTGTAGCAACTAGATATAAGTACAAAGTCTCTTTGAAACTCGATTTCAAAAGGATAGGTGGAAAGGATAGGAATTTTTTAAGTTTATCAAATGCTTTTTGACATTGAGGGGTCCATTTGAAATCAAATATGTTTATGAAAATTTTAAAAAATAAAATATCATTCTGTCGACTTGAACATAAACTTGCTCAGGGTGACTATTCTTTTAGTTAGCCTCTGTATTTTTTTCTTATTTAGTGTACTAACTAATCTTATGTTTTGTTTATTAAATTTTGCATGATTCATACTCATATCATTAAGTTGCATAAGGAATATTTACCTTAAAAGATAGTCTTCAACAAAGAGTTTTTCATTAAGTCCATAGAATGACTAGTTTGCTCTTCATCCGTCTTAGCTTCCTACTAGTCACCAAATGAAGTAAAGGTTTAGTCAAAAAAGATCCAGTAAAAAGAAAGGGATTGTCTACTAGTTGATTATGTTTTTACCGTGTCTAAAGAGATATCTCTCCTCCTTAAACAAAATCTAAAAGACTTAGTTAATGTGTGAAATAAGATGAACTTATTAAGTTAAGAAGATTTTTGCTAGAAATATGGACACATAGCACACCTTCTTATGGAAAATGTTAAGAATCAATTAATCAGAGCTGTAGTTCAATTTTAAGATATTTTATACAAGTGTTTCATCTTTAATGAAGTTAATATGATACCAACCATTGAACAATATTAAATTTTGTTGGGTCTACACCTCAAGGCTCTAAACAAAATATATGTCAAGAAACACAAGTTAAATTCCGTAAGAATTTGGTGAGTCTCTTGGATATAAACAAAGAGATTGTTGATTCACAAACAAAGAGAAAGTAAGGGCAGATCTACTTGCCTTGAAAGTTCTTTCATGATTTTTTTGTGCAACAGTCCAATAATAAGCAAGGGTTGATGTGTTTTCTTTAGCCATATATGAAATGGTGATTTTTCCAAAGATTTTAAGTTACATTGAGATAGCAGTGATTAACTTCTTCAAAAGTGTGGTAAATGGCTGCAAACCTTCACCGATATTATTCGTAGAGACTGTTAGATTGTTGAGTTATTGTCACTAGAATAGAGGGCATTTCATAAGCTGTGCACTGCTATTGTATTTATGGATGAAAAGTCATTTTGTGTGTAAGAAAAGTGCATTCTTAAAGCTTTACTTCTGTAATCGAGCTACAATTAGAGAATTTTATGAAAATAAGTGGCTAGAATAGAAGTCTAAGAAAAAACTAATGATTTTTTTCCAAAAGCTTATGAGCATCGATGTAAAATGGTTAGTCCTATGGATAAATCGGGAGCTGATGTTATAATAGTGTAGAGAGGATATTACAGTTCCATTTTTGGGCATATGAGAAGCAATAAGTTATACACCATTCCTACTGAGAAGACAGTTGAGGGCAGAGCAGTTTGACACAAATTTTGTCAGTCAGATTTTTCTTATAGTGAGCGAAAGGCATTTCAAAAGATGAATGATGTGATTAAAGCATGAAAAAGTCCTTAAATGGTGAGTCATGGATCTTTCATTGATAAGGCCATTCATGGGTACTTGGTTTGGAAAGCAAGATGAGGAAAAGAAGTTGTATTCACTCTTAAAGACTCTCAACAACCAATAGGTGAAAAGCTTGAAGAAATACCATTAGAATTAGAGCTTGCGAAAAGGGAGTTTGAGGTAAAAAAAATAAGCTAAAGTAAGAGATCTATAGGCTTTAAGAAAAGAAGAATCAATGAAAGGATAGAGCTAAAAAACAAGAAGTCAAAGTTTGCAAAACAAAAAAAAATAACTTCAAAAATTGAAAAAGCATTTTTTAGGTAAAAATAATTTCAAAAAAATTTTGAGAAAAAGTTGAAGTATTAATTTTTTAAAATCAAATAATATTTCAAAAAAATTTTTGAGAAAAAGTTGAAGTATTAATTAGTTGTTTATAAAACTAGGCTCTTACACCTTCAAACTAGGTCATATCATTTTTTTTTTTGGATTTTTTTTATACCTTTAAAATAAATTACTTCACACTTGCTAGCATTTTCTCCTGTATCTAAAATTGGCACTCTTTTTTATAGTTTAGTATATTCAAACTCTAGTTGAAAAGCTTAATATTAGACTTAAAATTTTAAATAAAACAAATAATATGATAAAAAAAACAATATGAAAAAAATATGAAATAGAAATAATTTAAAATTTTAATAAAAATTATATATAAATTTAACAAAAACAAAAAAAATATATTTTATGTTAGATGTATCAATACGAATCTTGACATAATTTTTATATTTTATAAATATTTAACATAAAATATACAAATATGTAAGGGATTAAGTGTGATAAACTTTATTTTAAAAATTAAAAAATCTGATGTGACGATCTGTGATTAGAGAGTATAAATATGTAATTTTATTGATAGTACGTTCTCATAGAATTTTAACTTTAAAAAATTCACAATTACTTTTTGAAGGGTTTTTTTACTATTGTGTTTGAAGTCTTTTGATATCATTTCGCACCATGAAAAAAAAAAACTATTGAAATTCAACAAATAATCTCTATTAAGTTAGCAAACTCATTAATGACTTTAACGGAAATGGTGGGTTTGCATTTGGTATCAACCTTTAAGCAGAAACCACAAAAGAATGGCAAAGCGAGGAACCCTCCAAATGTCATATTTACATTCTCTTCGGGACCAATTGCCTTATAAATTGGTGCGCTTTCAGGTCCGAAAACTCAACCACAAACTTAAACAACATTAAAAAATGACAGGAAAAAGAATCGTAAACATTGAAGTTCGTGCAGCAATCTGCACCATTATTCTCCTTGCCCCAGTTGTTCTCTCGCAGAATTCACCACAGATACCAGCTGATAAATCCCAAGTGAACGCTTGGTTTAACGCCAACATCAAGCCTGCCTCAGAGAGGGCTGGCACCCTAGACCCAGCCCTTGTTCAAGCTGAGGCTGAACCTCATGTCATAAAGGTGAGAAAAGATGGCAGTGGAGATTTCGACACCATAACCAAAGCCATTGCGAGCGTTCCATCTGGGAACACCAAACGTGTGATTATATCTATTGGAGCTGGATCTTATCGCGAGAAAATCACAATTGAGCGAACTAAGCCATTCATTACATTTTACGGTGATCCCAAAAACATGCCAAATTTGACATTTGACGGTACGGCAAGGCAGTATGGAACCTTAGACAGCGCCACACTTATTGTTGAGTCTGATTACTTTGTGGCTGCAAATATCGTTATACTGGTAAACGTTAAACATCTCTCATTGCATATATGGTTCATTTTCTCTCTTGTGATGAAGTTTGCTTAATTTATTATATATATATATATATATATATATTTCTTGGCATATAGAATACTGCTCCGAGGCCAGACGGGAAAATGGTGGGAGCACAAGCGGTTTCCCTGAGAATCTCCGGGGACAAGGCGGCTTTCTATAACTGCAAGCTCATTGGTTTCCAGGATACTTTGTGTGATGACAGGGGCAACCATTTTTTCAAGGATTGCCACATTCGAGGCACTGTTGATTTCATTTTTGGAAGCGGAAAATCTTTGTATCTGGTATGGAAGATCAACACATGCAAATTTTACCTGCTAATATGAAATATGATACCATATTTTGACTGGAAAGTTTTGGATGAAAACTTGGATGCAGGGTACGGAATTATACGTGGAGGGGGATACGGGACTTACAGTAATTACAGCACAAGCGAGGGAAAGTGCATCGGAGAACACTGGTTATTCCTTTGTGCATTGCAGCGTTACTGGAACAGGAAACGGCACATATCTGGGAAGGGCCTGGAAGACCAGTCCTAAAGTTGTGTTTGCCTATACTGACATGAGCAGTGTCGTCCATCCTGCTGGATGGTCTTTTAATTTTAAACCAGAGCGAGCCAAGTAATCTAAATTAATCTTCATAATTTTCAAATCCTGTATATTTTTGGTACACTAAGATAAGCTAAGAATCGTTATTTTGGCTTATTTTACAGAACTGTTTTCTATGGAGAATTCAAGTGCACAGGACAAGGTGCAGCTCCCGGTGGGCGAGCGCCATTCACCAAGCAGCTAACTGAGGCAGAAGCCAAACCTTTCCTGGTCCTTGATTATGTTGGTAGCACCAAATGGTTGCTTCCTCCTCCTAAGCTCTAAATATCAATTGCCTTTTAATCAGGGATTTAAATTACAATAGTGGTCACATTTTTTGTTATATTATGTTAATCGCTTTTACATATATAATGGAAATCATTATTGTTATTGTAATCATTATTATCGTGAATTTTATTTTATTTTACATAATTTATTATAAAATATAAAAACTCTTATTTTATTATTTTTAAAATAATTTACAACACTTTATGTTTTCTGTTTTCTTAAAAAAAATTATTCATAATTTTATTTAGATTATAATAAAGCATTCATATTCGATTTAGTAGCAAATCTTTATTTGAGCCAAATTTATATTTAATATTAACTCTAAACAAATCAAATATTAATAAAATATAATATGTTAAATACCAAGCATCTATATTTAATAATATTACAAACTTAAAAATATAATGATTTTAAATTCCATCAACTACAATTATTGAGATATACTTCAAAATTTACCACATGGTAGAATGATAAGGATGATCAAATTCTCTATCTTCCCTTTGAGAGTCAAATGTGGCATTTGTTCTTTATACATTTGAGATTGAGGATATATTTGAGAATGATACATTTGTGGTGGGGGATACATTTGTGGTAGAGGATACATTAGAGATGTAAGATACATTTGTGGTGGATAATAACCATGTGGAAATAGATAACCATGATGAGGTTGAAAATTAGGTGGTTCTGGGATAATAATGTTCTTGAATACTAGCAAATGATTCATTATACTCAAAGTTACTAGATTTGATCTTCTACTTGAAAATGAATAACCTCGAGAAATATCATAATGGTGCTTATTGGCTTTTTCTTTTGATCGAGTTGTATATGCGCTTTTATCCCCACTAAATTCAATAGATAGATTTATTTTGTATTCTGTCATGTTAATAGAGCTGGGGAGTGCCATTCACTAAGCAACTAATTGAGGCAGAAGCCAAACCTTTCCTCATTGTTGACTATATAGATGGCACCAAATGGTTGCTTCCTCCTTCTTAGCTCTAAAACAATTGCCTATTAATCAAGAGCCATATAAATGGTCTAGTATATCTTATGAATTAATAGGATTACAACTTTGTTTCAAAAATCAATTAATAGTGCCTATGAATCGAATAATACATCATTATAATTCTTTTGTTCTATTTATTCTTTTTTCTATTTGTTTGTGCCCAGCTCCAATGTGGGGTATTTCTGAAAGGATAGAAAACTAAAAGAGAGCTGTTAGATTTAAAGGTAGCTAGTGTTCCTTACGTTTGTACTCCGATACATAAGATAGAAGTCAGGATAAAAAAGGTCAAAATGAGAGAAAGATAAAGGATTAAGACAAAATGAAACCTGAGATGATAATGCCTAAATGCCTATATTTATAAATGAGAGGTAGTGGGCCAATGAGGGACAATAATGACGTGACCAAATTGATGTGGCACTGAGTGTGTCAGACCAATTTAACATGTTAGGTTCACACAATGTTCAAAATGCCCTTGGTTGTCTGCCAGGGGCCTCTAATGTAGGAAAATGACATTATACATACCTTTTAGACCACTAAATACCCATAACATTCTATTTTTCACCAAGTAGTCTGAATATTATATTGTTGGGTGTGCAATTAGTTCATTTTGCATAGGTCAACCAACTTAAAAAAGGTCATAAGAAATCTAATCTCTTATAGCCGAGATTGACATAGAGGTCAGCATTAAGAGACAATTCACCTTTACTAGGGCCCGAAGTGATGCTATGTGGGTTAACCTAGTGTGAGTCCAATCTTGCACGTGTGCTTTGGATTGAGTGTATGGTTGATTTCAAAGTTATCGAAGTGTCATTTATCCAAAATGATACGAGATTATGATGGGAGCTTATATGGTCGATGTGGGATTTAGACTTTTTTTAGAAGTTTAAATTTGAGTCCTTATTTTGAGTTCTGGTTATGAATCGATCGTCAATTTACTAAGCAAGTTTGATTTAGGGAGTCATTCGATATGATCGAGTCTAGCGGCTGAGGTCGCATTAAAGAAAGAGAGAGATAATTTAGGTGGCAAAATTCAAAGTGAGAAAGGTGAAAAGACGTTTTCCAACGGTGCTTTAACACTTGGCACAATTTGGGCCATTTATCTGATCTAAGACTCGATTATGTAAAGGGCTATAGAGGCCATCATTTTCCACCTTTTTACTTTCTTGCTCTCCATCTAATCTAAAATTTTCAATCTCAAAAACTTTTCTTCTTTTCGACTTTACTATTCTTTTTCTTTCATCCGTTTTTTCTATTTTTCTCAATACATTCTCTCTTTATCATGTCTTCTAGTTTTACTTCTAAGAAGGTTAAGAGTTTCAAGATAGAGCTTGGGGGGTCAACTTGGTAAGATGATGATGACTTAGTCCCACCAACCATTGAAGGTCGGGGCTATCATAAGATGGCTTACTAGTTCAACCTCATGTCCAAGAAAATAAGGAGAGAGATAGTTTGGGTGGAAAAATTTAGAGTGAGGCATGTGAAATGACATCTTCCAACTGTGTTCAAACATGTGGCACAATTTGGGCCATTATCTAATCTAAGATGCGACTATATAAAGGGCTATTGGGGCCTTTATTTTTCACCTTTCTGCTTTTTTACTCTCTATCTAATCTAAAATTTATAACCTCAAAAGCTTTTCTTCTTTTCGACCTTACCATTCTCTTCTTTCCATCTGTCCTCTCTGTTTTTCTCAGTACATTCTTACAAACACCCCATTTTGTTCGAAAATATTTTTTTAGAATTAGGCTTTAACTGTAGTTGAGAGATTTTTGAGATTTAATTTCAGAATCAATTGGCTTTGATAATGATGTAGAGAGATTATCGGGATTTAATTCCATAATCAATTCACATTAAAATGATAGGGAGAGATTTTTAGGATTTGATTTTAGAATCAATTCTCATTAAAACTAAAATCAAATAAAATCATAGATTTAAGGGGAATTGATTGAGCATGAATTCTTATATAAATCTGTGATCAAAGTAAAGAAGGAACATTAAAAAAAAAAGATTATGCAGAAACTCTTAAGAGAAAAGAAAGAAATTTGTTTAGCAACCAAGAGGTTTTAGGTTATGAGTTTGGTTTGTTTAGATTTTCTAGAATTGGGATTTGGTGTTTTTGGGTTTAAATTTTTGTAAGGTTTTGCATTCTATGGATTTCTGAGTTTAATTTTCTAGAAAATTTGTTAGGTTTCTGAAAATTTTTTGTCGACTTTCGAGATTTATTCATCCATTTTTGGAAATCGATTAGAGAAAAGATAGATGAATAACCATTTTAGAAAGAGAGGCATACTCAAATACTTTTGAATAAAAGCCTAAAATTTGAGGCACACAGATCTGTGTAACCATGCATAACCCGACCTGATTGTAGGTATTCTCTTTCCCTTTTCCACTTTATTTTCTATTTTGATTTTATTTTTCTTATTTTATTTATTTTATTTTGTTTATTTTTATTTACTCTTGCTATTTCTTATTTTAAATTGAAAAATATATGACTTATTATTATGATTTTTTTTTCGTTGTACTTATTTATGAAAAAAATAAAAAAATCTTTTCAAATAAATTCATGAATCTTACCAAACTATTGAAAAATTTTCATAAATTTAAATTTTATGGAATCCACCAAACTAATGAGAAATTCCATAAATAAATTTCAAAAGAATAAAAAAATAATTTTTATCCTCCAAATTACTGGAGAATTACTTCCTAAATTAAGTTTCACCAAACTATTAGGAGATTTAATGAATTTTCTCACAAAAATAGAATTTTATAAATATTTTTCAAATAAAATCTCATCAAACTATTAGGAGATCTGCCTCAAAGTAAGTCCTACCAAAGTATTGGAAAACTTTACTAATTTTCTTGAATTAAATACTATAATAAATCTGACGATGGAGCCTCTTCAAGGTGGGACAATAGTCTTCATGAATACTCATGAGGTGAGAGAATTATTTTAAATTGCTACCAACCTATTAGGATAATTTTAAGACTAATTTTCAATATTTAATATTTTGGTAAAAGCATAAACATTTTAAGGCTTGGATAATCTAGAATCAAACTTGTACCATTCTTTGGATGGGTGCCATGGGAGTACTATAGCCTTTCCCAAGTGTAACCGCACTCCCAAACTTAAATTTTGATTTTTTAGATCAAAATCTACTATTTAAAGAAACTTAAGTCAATTTTGGGACTCTTCTTTAAAGAAAATAGATTCAATCAGGTGACTAATCACACCTAAACAAAAAAGATTAGTGGTAACTCCTTTAATCCATGTCTAGTGATAGGTCCACGAATCTATATGTTATGATAGTTTGGTGACTCTATTGGGGACATCGAGAGTTAGGCCAGTAAATGATTTCTTGTTATCTAAGCCTTGCTTAATAAATTTGAGATTATTTTTTTCTTTCCTATTTTTTTATTTTCATTGTTTATATTCTGTTTAGTTATTCACCTGTATATATTTGTCATTCATTTGCATGTGCATAACATAAGCTCTCCACTCGAGCTCTACCTTTATGAGGGAGTGAAATACCTATGTATTCGTGAGATTTCATGCCTTTGTATGGACCTGTAAAATACTTTCACTCAAATTGAATCCTTTTCGCTTGTAGCCTATAATGGGTGAAGATTGGGGTGCCTTACTAGTCTGTAATGGACTATGATGTAAGGAACAATTTGGAAACCTTTTAGAGGTAATCCAAACCACATATAATTAACTTCAAGAGCCTAACCATAGATAGAGCTATGTCCTTCCACCCTTTATAGTTAAGCCAAATCTAAGGTCATGTTGTTATTTTACTTGCTTTATAGTATTTATTTTTTATTGAGGTGACTAACCTATTTTTTCATCTTCTTTTTACTTTTTTCTTATTGTGTATATTCATAAACATACATGCAGATTGCATATTATGCTTACTAACCTTTTTTATTGTGTATGCATGCATTCATGCATCGCTGTATTCAGTCTCATGCATAATCTGAAGGTTTCACAAACATCATTTTAAATTTGCATATTGTGAGAAATTAAGGTTCAAGAATAGCTCAACACCAATACTATACTTGAGCTAGAGCTAAAAAAATGGTGCAAGATAATGCAAGTCGTCTCAAAAGGATAGAAAAAGGCCCAAGTGATACTTAAAGGGAAATTAAGCAAGATTTTGAAAGCTTTAAAAAAGTAAATAGAGGGAAAGTAGTAGAAAAAGATATCTTACATGAAGATATTGAGCCATTGTATCCTTCAGGTTTCACCCTGCATCAGGTCTAAACCATTCCCAGCTTTCAGCAACAACAAGCGACGATCCCAAATTACAATCAAAGGAATGTTCAGA
Source organism: Durio zibethinus (assembly GCF_047325235.1). Lineage (NCBI taxonomy): Eukaryota > Viridiplantae > Streptophyta > Magnoliopsida > Malvales > Malvaceae > Durio > Durio zibethinus. The sequence goes on from NC_143187.1 coordinate 17,721,687, forward strand.
GCCATATCAATCATGTCTTCACTAAAAAGGCAGATGAGCTCATCCAAATTCTCAAAATAGATGAAACTAAAAAAGAAGTGAAGTTACAAACGACTGTGTCCCCGAAAGACTCTAAGATCGATCAAGCTATAAGCACGATAGAAGAAAGATTATGAGCTATAGAAGGCATTAATTTCTATGGATCCATGGATGCTACCAACCTTTGTCTGATTTCAAATTTTATAATTCCTCTTAAATTTAAGGTACCAAAATTTAAGAAATGCGACAATACTAAGTGCCCTATTACACACATCATAATGTATTGCTGTAAGATGACAGCATATGCTAGCAATAAGAAGTTGCTAATGTATGTGTTTCGGGATAGCTTAACCAAGTCTACTGTAAGATAGTATGTTCACATTAAGTCATGAAAGGATTTGACTCGATCTTTCATCAACCAATACCACCACATCATAAACATGGCTCCTAATTACCTTTTGTTACAAGGTATGGAGAAGAAAATATTTGAATCATTCAAAGAGTATGCCCAAAAATAGTGAGATATCATTGCTCAGGTACAACCTCGCTTGACGAAAAAAATGATAGTGTTATTTATAAGCACTCTAAAGTCACCATAGTACAAGAAAATGATAGGGAACATGACTAAGAATTTTGTCACTATGGTGATTTCAGGAGAGATCATTGAAAATGCAATCAAGAGTGAAAAATTAGAAGAATGAGAGGCTTTTGTTTCTAAAAAGATGTTTAAGAAAAAAGAAAGTGAGTCCCAAGTTATGAGTTTCGACATGCAGCAATCTAAAAACTACCCTCAGCCAATTTATCTCACATATCATTTTTCTACAAGTCATGCTTCTATTGTACTATACTAGTCAACTTTACGACCTTCTTATCCATCCACACCTAAACCCTCCATTCATCTAACTACCCTAACAAGTGATGTGCGAGAATTATAGAATCGGGAAAAGCCTACATTTGACCTTATTCCTATGAGCTACACATATTTGTACCAAGAGCTTTACAAGAACCATTTAATTCTTCCTATTCCTGTAAAATATCCCGAACCTCTCTATCTTAAATGGTATGACTTTATCGCTCACTGTGACGACCATTTTAGTGTGATAGGCCATTCCACCAAAAATTGTATCCCTTTGAAACATATGGTGAAAAGTCCAATCAAAGTGGGAATAATAAATTTCGATACCAGTAGAATCACGGTGTCTAATGTTAGTGAAAACCCATTGCCTAATTATCTAGGGTCATAATTTTTGAGAGGTTGATTGGAATTGCTTATCATCTTGGACTTCTTGAGAATATGAATATTTTTTTATGTAATTGGATTTCATTTTATTTTTCATCATTTTAATAAAGTGATAGATTTGATGTATTTTCATGACATTCTTCTTTTGTGTGGAACACCATTATTTATTTTTACCTTCTTATACCTTTTTCCATATCCATTCTTTGATTTCAAATAATGAATGTTCAGACAGTCGTGACAATAATTCAAGATTCGATTTTGAAAACCTCATTCGATGATCTGATTAATAGATGAAAGTTGTTGATTCATTTGGACTATTAAATAAAAGGACAAATTTGGAGAATAATTTTAAAAATGATGCAATATAGGATCTTTGTAATTATTCACAAGTCTGCTCTTAGTTAGTGAATGTTCTTCATTGAGAGTATTCATGTTCGAAATGAGAAATGACCATCTTTCTTCTATTCTTAAAAAAAATATAAAATCATCATTTGCTACCCTATTTGAGCCTATTGAAAATTTTTTTTGAGAAACCCTAATCAAGGATCACCCTTATACTATAGGCAAAGTTTGAGAAGCTTGCTTATCCTTAGTGATTTTAGGGGCAAAGCCCTATGGTGCTTAAGTTTTCCTTGAAAAATGATGAAAAAAGAAAAGAAAATTGAAAAAATAAAGAAAAAATTGATGGGGAAAAATGTCAAAGTGCTCCATATGAAGAAATGATCCTTGGTTTGATTACCCTACAAATACAATTTAGGCCTGTTTTATTCATTTCTTTGGCAACATTTACCCTAGCCTATGTTACATCCCTTAAAAGTCCATTTTGATGGAACGTAAATACTTGATTTGAAGAATCATGAATTGAATTGGGGTGGGTGTGCCATTAGATTGTTTAAAGCTTTGATCAAAGTGTCATTGATGAATAAAAGGGAAAGGGAAATGAAAAAAAAAATGAGAAAAAGGTGTGTAAAAAAAAAGCAAACAAAAAAAGGCCAAAAAGAAACACAAAAAATTACAAAAAAAAGAGAAAGAAAAAAGAAGGCTTAAATCGAAAACCCGAAATGGCGATTTAAGTAAAGATGAAAACTTGAAAACACAACTCCGTATGAAAAGTCCCAGGAATGAGGATGATATTGATGGAGTTACGTTTTTTAAAGAGAATTATGAGTTTGAGTTTAAAATTATCTGAGTAATCATTATTTTGGATGTTAATGTCCTATTTGAATAAATCATAGCATTTTATCTTTGTTTATCCTTGAGTTGTTCTTGGCCCTACCTTTTGTTCTTTTAGTAATAAAAGCTCATTTTTCTTATCCTTCACCAAATAAGCATTCCCTAAATAAATCAAGAAAATGTACCATGTCTGTCACTGATTTGAATGCTGGCAAATAAATGAATGACATTTTTCATAAAGAGTTTTTCTTTCTTTTGAAAGAAACCCAAGATGAGATAAATGAAATAAACATAAGAAAATGATTTATGATGGGGCAAATTAGGTGACCTTGTGATGAACCTAGTGATAAATTGATTGACACGACTTGTGAATTGTAACTAGATGAGAAGAATGACATAGATCAGTTGATAAAATTTACTTTGAGACTATTAATATTGAAAAGCTAAGAAGGACTGGTGGAGTCTTGAAAACTTTGTCACCATAATTGAAATTTCATGACATTAGCATTATATACATTACGTTCATATTTATATCCTAGATAGGACATGCATTTGCATCATTACAATATCATCATCATTCATTTTTTATCTCAGCTCAGTCTAAATCATTTTTCTGACTCACAGTTTCATCGTTATCAATCATCTTCGACCTTGACTTAAACCTGGTCACTTTATTTTTTGACTTGCAAGTTTTTCCCAATCAGTCATTTTTTACCTTGACTCGATCTTAATAGCTTTATTTTCCTAACTTGCAACATCATCTTAGTCATTCATTTTTTACCTCAATTCGATCCTGGTCATTTTTAGACTCGTGGCATTGTCTCGATCATTCGATCTCGACTTAGTTTAGATCATTTTTTTGACTTACGACATCATCTTGGCCATTCATCTTCGACCTCAACTCAATCTTGGTTGCTTTTAGACTCGTGGTATTATCTTGATCATTCGATCTTAGCTCAGTCTAGATCATTTTTTTGACTCACTGCATAATTTTGATCATTCATCTACGAGCTCGACCTGGTCCTGGTCGTTTTCAATTTAGCGACATCATCTCGGTCATTCATATACAATCTTGACTCGATCTTGATCGCTTTCAAACTTACAGCATCATCCCAGTCATCCTATCTTGGCGCGATCCAGATCATTTTTTTGACTCATTGCATAATTTTGATCATTCATCTATGAGCTCGACCTGGTCCTAGTCATTTTCAATTTAGCGACATCATCCCGGTCATTCATATACAATCTTGACTCGATCTTGATCGCTTTCAAACTTACGGCATCATCCCAGTCATCCTATCTTGGTGCGATCCAGATCATTTTTTTGACTCGTAGTATCGTCCCAATTATTTATTTATGACCTTGAATCAGTCTTGGATGCTTTCAAACTCGTAATATCGTCTCAGTTATTCGATCTCGGTTTAATCCAAATTTTTTTTTTACCTTTGTGAAACTTGGAATCTTGTGAATTTAAAAGTCCTGGCAAACCTAGAATCTTTGCGAATCTAAAACCTTTAAAAACTTTGAAATCTTACGAATTTTTTTTTACAAATCTGAAAGTCCTTGCAAGCCTGAAATCTTTGCAAATCTAGAATCTTTTCGAAACTTGAAATCTTACGAATTTTTTATTCTTATGAATTTGAAAACCTTTGCAAATATTGAATCTTTGCAATTTTATTAAACTTGGAATATTGGGATCTTTCAATTTCTATAGTGGAACGTCATAAATTTTTGAAAATGTCCAAATTATGAATTTTTGGATTTAAAGTTGAAATTGTAAACTTTATTTTTTTTGACCTGCAGTTCAATCCCAGTCACTTATTTCAATCTCGGCTCAGTCCAGATCATTTCTTATTTTGTAGTTTAGTCTCGATTATTTTCGCATACTTTGATCACTTTTTAAATCTTGGCTTTCAGACCCAAACAAAATGGATGTCTTTTATGTTTATGCAATTCCTGTTCCATAGAAAATGCACAAAGAGAGGCAGCTGTAGATACCTTATTTTATCTAGGAATATTTTTTTGGAATTAGGCTTCAATCGTAATTGAGAGATTGTTAGGATTTAATTCTAGAATCAATTGGCATTAAAAATAATATGGAGAGATTGTCGGGATTTAATTCTATAATCAATTCACATTAAAATGATAGGGAGAGATTTTTAAGATTTGATTTCGGAATCAATTCTCATTAAAACAGAAATCAAATAAAACCACAGATTTAAGGGGAATTGATTGAGCATGAATTTCTATATAAATCTGTGATCAAAAGAAATGAGGCATTCAGAAAAAAAGATTATGTAGAAACACTTAAGAGAAAATAGAAAAATTTATTTAGCAACTAAGAGGTTTTAGGTTTGAGGTTTGGTTTGTTTAGATTTTCTAGAATTGGGATTTGGTGTTTTTGGGTTTGAATTTCTGTAGAGTTTTGCTTTCTAGGGATTTCTAGGTTTGGTTTTCTAGACAAATTGTTTGGTTTTTGGAAATTTTTTGTTAACTTTTGGGATTTATTCATCTATTTTTTGAAATCGATTAAAGAGAAGATAGAAGAATAACCATTTTAGAAAGAGATGCATACTCAAACATTTCTGAATAAAAGCCTAAAATTTGAAGGACCTGGATTTGTGTGTTTTATCATGCACAACCCGACCCAATCATAGGTATTCTCGTTCCCCTTTCCATTCCATTTTCTGTTTTGATTTTATTTTTCTTATTTTTATTTACTCTTGCTATTTCTTATTTTAAATTGAAAAAATATATTACTTATTATTATGATTTTTTCTTTGTACTTATTTATGAAAAAAATAAAAAATCTTTTAAAATAAATTCATGAATCCCACCAAACTATTGGTGAAATTTCATAAATTTAAAATTTATGGAATCCACCAAACTATTGGGAAATTCCATAAATAAATTTCAAAAGGATAAAAAATAATTTTTATCCTCCAAACTATTGGAAGATTGCTTCCTAAATTAAGTTTCACCAAACTATTATGAGATTTAATGAATTTTCTCACAAAAATAAAATTTTATGAATATCTTTTAAATAAAATCTCACCAAACTATTGGGAGATCTGCTTCAAAGTAAATCTTATCAACTATTAGAAGACTTTATTGATTTTCTTGAATAAAATACTATAATAAATTCGATGACAGAACCTCTTCAAGGTAGGACAATAGTTTTCATGAATGCTCATGAGGTGAGAAAATTATCTTAAATTGCTACCAAACTATTGGGATAATTTTAAGACTAATTTTCAATATTTAATATTTTGATAAAAGCATAAACATTTTAAGGCTTAGATAATCTGAAATTAAACTGGTACTATCCTTTGGATGAGAACCGTGGTAGTGCTATAACCTTTTTTATATGTAACTGCACTTTTGAACCTAAACTCTAGTTTTGTTAGTCAAAATTTACTATTTAAAGATAACTAAGTCAATCTTAGGACTCCTCTTTAAATAAGACAGACTCAATCAAGTGGCCAATCACTTCTAGACAAAAAAGAATGGTGGCGACTCCTCTATTCCATGTCTAGGGATAGGTTCATGGATCTATACATTATGACAATTCTCTTTTCATTATGCCTTTTAGTTTTACTTTTAGAAAGGTTAAGAGTTTTAGGATAGAGCTTAAGGGAGTCAGCTCAGGTAAGACAATGATGACCTAGTCCCACTAGTTATTAGAGGTCGAGGCTATCATAAGATGGCCAACTGGCTTAACCTGATGTCTAAAAAAAAGCAATAATAAAATGATTAGAGTGCTCAAGTAAAAGAAGAATAGGTCTTGAGCATGGAAAAGCTATGTGCTTAGATCGATTTTGATTTGAAAAATCCACCTTATTTCTTTGTCTCTCATATCAGTCCTTCTTTTATGGTCAACCTTCCCTCATCTTTGGTTGTTCCCTCTTTTGGGGTCTAGTATCATGAACTTTCTTTTTTTTTGCTCTCTCACCCATAAATGCTCATGTTGTCTCTTCTATTCCTCTTTGGTCAACGTTTGTTAACATCACCCTTTCTTTCGGAAGGTCTCTTATTCTCTTATCTTCCCCCGAAGTCATGATGCTCTTAGTGATTGCTCCATATTGGAATCCTGTTCTTACACAGGACTTTGAGTCTTCTGGTAGTGAAGACTCTAAAGATGAGAAACGTTTCGAAGAGGAATAGCAGGAGGAGGTACCCTTACTAGGGAAAATGGTGACAAAGAAGGGAGTTCTTAGGAATAGGACAAATTGGTCGAGGTTATTGTATATATTTTTTATGACCTCGAATATTATCTCCAAGGATGTGATGATGGAACTAAATGGCTTGGCCAATCTCGAGTACTACCCTAATATATGTTCAGCTCATCACGTCCATGCTTTGGTGATGAATTTTTGTTTTCCCAAATAGAGGTATAGCATATTAGTACCAAACTTCTCAAATTGGGTCACCGATAAGCTGGAGCCTTATTGGCTCTGGGTATGTTGGGATTCATTTATGGTCAATCTAAGATTTCCACTTCATTATTTATTTGTTTCAATTTTTAGTTCTTATAATTTAGTTATCACTCAGCTCACTCTTAACTCTATACAGTACATAGTAAGTTTTATTATTTTTTATCAACACTTAGGTATTTTTCTTGATCGCTCTTTATTCAAAAAAATTTTCTTTTAAAAGGCATCCCAATGATAAGAGGTGGTACTCGATCCAATAAGAAGTTGTTTGCTGATTGCCTGAGCTATATCAAAAACTAAAAGCTATATTTCCTCTATCTTTAAAAAAAAATAAAAATAAAGATGATAAGATCGAAGTTGAGGTCAAGGTCGAGATCAAGGCTTGAGAGATAATAAATGAGCTTGGCAATTTTGTAGACTTGCTTGTTGCTCTTTTCATCCTAGACTTATCAGATTGAGACAAAATGATGGACTACACTCGTAAGGGGAGCTTGTCATAGATGCTTATGAGCTGACCTCCCCTGAAGTAATAAATTAGATAAAGTACTGAGACAGGTGTAAGGTAACCTTATAGGATCTTTATTTTGTCTAATTTTTTATCAAACTTTTAGCTCAGCTTTATAAAGATGTCTTTCAATAAAGACTTCAACTTCTCCCTCTTTCAAGATAAGCCTAAGCCTAAAAAGCTTTAAAGTAAGAAAATTCAGCTCTATGGCCCTTTTCTCGAGGGGAATAAAGTCACCAACCCCACAATGGGTAAGCCACTTAACACTCTTTTGCCACTAAGAAACATAAGACCATTACACACCAATAGCTTTCATCGATAGTTCCCCTTTCTACGAAGAAGTCAAAGATTGAAGCCTCTTCTTTCACCTTAGAGAATCTAGAGTCTAAGGTGTAAAGGTCCAGCTCAAAGAAGGTCTGTATGAGTCTAGAGTACACTTTAGTTAACAACCTTATTAACAACTCTGATGTGGCTAGAAGGTTCTGTAAGGTCTTGGTTTCTCCCAATGGTGAGTGTTGCTTAACTTCAGCACAACCTTTCATTATTCTATTTTTTTTTGCTAAGTTCAAGTTTGTCTTATACAGTCAATCAAAAACTCCTTTTTGTACTCGTAAACAACATTAGCCAAGCCTTCCAACAACCCTATCTAGCTATGGCCCACCTACTCAAGGCCAAGAGGGATATGACTATCATGAGTGAGAAACACTAAAAAATCTCAGACCCCTTAAGTAGCTTAAGGTCTAGCTTCAATAAGTCTCATAAAAAAGAAATCGTGTAAAAAAAATGATTGATGAGCTAAGAGTCAAGCTGGAAAATGTCTACATTAAAAAGGCCTCAGCAGAGTCTATGAGGGAATATCTTAAGCTAAAATTTAGTGATGCTCAAATTGAGATAGTTAGCTGAGGTCCAAGCTTAAAGCTAGAGATAAGGAGAAAGAAAAATTGAAAAAGAAAGTCACTAAGAGGTTTTAAGCCTCTGGCGAATTCTTTAACCTCTCGGTGAAGTTCTCCAAAGAGAATATTTTTAGTGGTTTTAAGCTGACGAAGGATGAGATGCAATTCAAATTTATTAACCTCAACCTTGATCTTTTTGATATTGACCTGAATAATATCAAATCAAGGCTTCCTCTAAATCAGTCAAATGAAAAAAAAAAAAGAGAGAAGGAGAAGGAAAGGGAGAGGATAAAATGATGCATTGGACAGTAAGCTCAAGGTTACTATACGCACTAAGCTGAGGAGAAACAAGCCAATATCACTAGTGCTGTTACTGGGGATGCTAATACTGCTGCCACTGCTACTGATATTTAGGGCTTCTTTTTTTTGTTAACTTTTGTAAATATTTGTTCAAGTATGAGGTCAAATTTTTGTTATGACCTTGAGGACAAATCATTGTAAACAATTTCTACCAATGAAATTTTTTTTTTGTATTGATCTGATTATGAAATGAAGAATTTATAATATTTTGTTTCAAAAGTTTTAGTTCAATTTTATTTAATTTAAATTTTCTAAGTTTAAGCTTGAATAGCCGCTTACAAGATCACGACTTAAGTACTGTGAAATGAGCTAGTATAATTTAGAATAATTGATTTAATTGAAGTAATTCAAAGTTTTAGCCTAGCTTAAGTGAGCTTAGAATTCATTTGGAGTCTAAGGTCGGGTTCCATTAGGTTTGTTTATTCCTAGGTCCAAGGATTACGATAAACGTTATCATGTTTTAGCCTTAAGTTTTAGGTTAGACATATTAGGTTAGAAACATTGATTTTGGGCTAATCAATGAATAAGATCATCATAACTTTATTTACTTTTGGAATACAAGTATGAGCTCAATTTAATCTAAGTTACTAATAATATATTTTTAATATATTTGTGTTCATGTTTTTGGTAAGCAACCGCCTTTCATATCTTGTAATCTATAAGTCACATCATGGATGATCTCTTTAATCACATATGGTCCTTTCAGGTTAGAGTTAGCTTGCCACCCCAGTCATCAACTCCTGAGGCTTAAACCTTTCTAAGTACCATATCACCTTTCTTAATGTTTTTTCGTCAGACCTTTTTGTTGTAATAATTGGATACCTTTTGTTGTTAAGTTACTATTCGTGTTAAAGCCCTTAGGGCCTCTTCATTTCCTTTTTTTGACCATAACTCAACTTTCAAGCTCAAAAGATCGATCTTGATAGGCACTACAGCTTCTGTTCCAAATGCTAGGTGAAAGGGGATTTCTATTGTGGGTATATTGGTGGTCGTCTATATGGCCCATAGTATTCCGAGGAGGTCATTTGCCAACATTCCCTTCGCTTCATCTAATTTTTTTTTCAAGGCTTTCAATATTATCTTATTCAAGGCCTCGACCTATCCGTTAGACTAAGGGTGGGTGAATGATGTAAACCTTAAGTCAATTTAGAGGTTTGAACACCATTCTTTAAACCTTAGATTTTTTGCATTGTTTGCCATTATCTGTGACTATGGATTGAGGTAAGCCAAACCCGTAGACTATATTCTTTTACACAAAATTTTTGACTTGGCCTTCCGTTGTAGTGGCTAAGGCCTCGACTTTAAGTTATTTCGTGAAGTAGTCTACCACTATCAAAATAAATCTTATCTTACTTGTGATCGAGGATAATAGTCCGTAGACATCCATTTTCCACTGTGTGAAGGGCCAGGGGTTGATAATGGGAATGAGCTTAGTCAATGAAAGATGTTGAATATGAATAAACCTCTGGCATTAGTCACATCTTTTCACCAAATTGGTTGCATCCCTTCTAATGATGGGCTAGTAGTAGCCCTATTTAAGTACTTTGTAGTCTAGCTACTTAGGTCTGAGGTGGTTTCCATATATTTCTTCATGGATTTCCCTCAGCACATAATTCATTCTTTATCATCCATACATCTCAGATAAGACAGGCTAAAAGATCTTTTATGCAATTTTGTATTGATTATCATGTACTAAGGAGCCTTCTTTATTAATACTTTAGCTTGGGCCCTATCATTAGGCAACTCTTCCTTGGTTAGGTATGTCCTGATCGGGGTCATCTAAGTTTTTTTTTTGTTTAATCTATTTTACAAGTTGCTCATTTACGCTTTTTTATATCAATTCTTCCACTATAACTTAGCCTGAACTCTCTGTCATTATTCCTAATACCAATTTGGAGAGAGAGTCTACTAATGAATTTTTATCCTTAGTATTTTTTTCACTTGGGCTTTTTGAAAACTAGTGACGAAGGTAAGTGCTTTATCCAAATATTTCCAGATTCTTTTTTTTGAGCTCCAAACTCACCATTTATCCGATCAATCACTAATTGAAAATCACTATACACGGTTATATGTTGGACATTTAGCTCAACTGCTAGTCTTAAATTAGTTATCAGTGCTTCATATTCCATTTTATTATTGGATGTCTTAAGTCTAAACTTCGAGGTGTATTGATACTACAAGCTTTTTGGGTTGATCAAAATAAAGCCAGCACTGTCGTTGTGGCTTATGGCCAATCCATTAACAAAAAGTTTTCACCTTTTTTTCCTATAGCTTTCTCATTCTTCTTAGGTTGGTTATCAGGATGGGCCAACGTGAGCTCCACAATGAATTTTGCCAACACTTAGGACTTCAGGGTAGACTTGGGAAGTATATGTAGGTCGAATTCACTAAGTTCTATAGCCTACTTAATCAATGTTCCTAATAGTTTTTGCATCTACAAGACCTGCCTCAATGGTTGGTTAGTCAATACGTGAATTGTATGAGTTTAAAAATACAGGTTGAGTTTTCTAGCCTATATGACAATCACATAGGCTAATTTTTCTATCTTGATGTAATTCATCTCTGCCCCTATCAATACCCTACTTACAAAGTAGAATAGTCTTTATCTTTTTCTTTTTTTGTAGACCAAGATCAAACTGATAGCCTGATCTGTGGCAATTAGATATAAGTACAAAGTCTCTTTGAAACTCGATTTCAAAAGGATAGGTGGAGAGGATAGGAATTTTTTAAGTTTATCAAATGCTTTTTGACACAGAGGGGTCCATTTGAAATCAAATATGTTTATGAAAATTTTGAAAAATAAAATATATCATTTTGTCGACTTGAACATAAACTTGCTCAAGGTGACTATTCTTTTAGTTAGCCTCTGTATTTTTTTCTTATTCAGTGTACTAACTAATCTTATGTTTTGTTTGCTAAATTTTGAATGATTCTTACTCATATCATTAAGTTGTATAAGGAATATTTGCCTGAAAAGATAGTCTTCAACAAAGAGTTTTTCATGAAGTCCACAAAATGAGTAGTTTGCTCTTCATCTGTTTTAGCTCCCTACTAGTCACCAAATAAAGTAAAGGTTTAGTAAAAAAAGATCCAGTAAAAGGAAAGGGATTGTCTACCAGTTGATCATGCTTCTACCTTGTCTAAAGAGATATCTCTTTTCCTTAAACAAAATAATCTAGAAGACTTAGTTGATGTGTGAAAGAAGATGAGCCTATTAAGATAAAAAGATTTTTGCTAGAGACATGGACACATAGCACACCTTCTTATGGTGAATGTTGAGAATCAATTAATCAGAGTTGCAGTTCAATTTTGGGATCTTTTATACAAGTGTTTAATTTTTAATGAAGTTAATATGATACCAACCATTTAAGAATGTTTGACTTTGTTAGGTCTGCACTTCAAAGCTCTAAACAAAATATATGTCAAGAAACACAAGTTAAATTATGTAAGAATTTGGTAAGTCTCCTAGATTTAAACAAATAGATTGTAGATTCAAGAACAAAGAGAAAGTAAAGGCAGATCTACTTGCCTTGAAAGTTCTTTTATGATTTTCTTATGCAACGGTCCAATAATGAGCAAGGGTTAGATGTGTTTTCCTTAGCCATATATGAAATGGTGATTTTTCCAAAGATTTTAGGTTACATTGAGATAGCAGTGATTAACGTCTTTAAAGGTGTGGTAAATGGCTGCAAACCTTCACCGATAATATTGGTAAAGACTGTTAGATTGTTGAGTTATTGTCACCAGAATGGAGGGCGTTTCATAGGCTGTGCACTATTATTGTATTTATGGATGAAAAGTCATTTTGTGTGTAAGAAAAGTGCATTCTTGAAGCTTTACTTTCGTAATCGAGCTACAATTAAAGAATTTTGTGAAAGTAAGTGGCCATAATAGAAGTCTAAGAAAAAACTGATGACTTTCTTCGAAAGGCTTATGAGCATCGATGTAAAGTGGTTAGTCCCATGGATGAATCGAGAGCTGATGTTATAATAGTGTAGAGAGGATATTACAGTTCCATATTTGGGCATATGAGGAGCAATAAGTTATACATCATTCATACTGAGAAGAAAGTTAAGGGCAGAGTAGTTTGACATAAATTTTGTCGGTCAAATTTTTCTTATAATGAGCCAAAGGCATTTCAACAGATGAATGATGTTATTAAAGCATGAAAAAGTCATTAAATGGTGAGTCATGGATCTTGCATTGATAAGGCCACTCATGGGTACTTGGGTTGGAAAGCAAGATGAGAAAAAGAAGTTGTATTCACTCTTGAAGACTTTCAACAACCAATAGGTGAAAAGCTTGAAGAAAAACCATTAGAATTAAATCTTGCGAAAAGGGAGTTTGAGGTTAAAAAAGATAAGCTAATGCAAAAGATCTATAAGCTTCAAGAAGAGAAAAATCAATGAAAAGATAGAGCTAAAAAACAAGAAGTCAAGGTTTGCAAAACAAAAAAAAAATAACTTCAAAAATTGAAAAAGCAATTTTTAGGTAAAAATAATTTTCAAAAATTTTTGAGAAAAAGTTGAAGTATTAAGTTTTTTTAAACAAATAATATTTCAAAAAATATTTTGAGGAAAAGTTGAAGTATCAAATTTTTTAAATAAAAAAATTCAAAAAATGTTTTGAGAAAAAGTTGAAGTATCAATTTTCCTTAAATAAAAAATATTTCAAAAAATGTATAAGAAAAAGTAAAAAGATAAATTTTCTTTAAATAAAAAAATATTTCAAAAAAAATATTTGAAGAAAAGTAGAATTATTAATTTCCCCAAAATAAAAAATATTTCAAAAATATTTAAGAAAAAGTCGAAATAATAAATTTTCCTTAAATAAAACATTATTTTTTTCTAAAATAAAATAATAAAGGAATTTTTAAGAAAATTTTGAAATATCAATTTTTTCTTGAAATTTAATTTTTTTAAATATAAATATTAAATAATCCGATGACATAATCTTTGCAAAAGAAAAAATAGTTTCTTTATATACTCTTGAAATGAGAGAATTTTATTAATTTTCTGTCAAAGTATTGTAATTAATTAAGAACAATTCTTAATAATTAATTATATAGTAAAATTTTTTAAGGCTTAATGGATAACACGAAAGAATTGATATCATACTTTGATGAGCGTTATAAGGATACTATAACCTTTTTCATACGTAACCATATTTTTAGATCTGATTTGATTTCGTAAACTAAAATCTACTTTTTAAAAATATCTGAGTCAAACTTGATACTTTTTTTTTAAAATAAGATAAATTTAGTCAAGTGACTAATAACATCTAGACAAAAAAAATTAATGACTATTTTTAAGTTATATCTAATAATAAGTTCATAGATTTGTACTTTATGACACTTTGTTCTTGGTAGTTAACGTCTGGTTAAACAAATAATATCTTTGTGCGGTATGTTTTAACTTTAAATTTTTGTGTTCATATATAAGACTGAATTTTTTTATATATCCTTTTTTGACTTACTAAATTAATAATTTAAATGAGTAAATTGTGAATTAATTATTAATTATAATGAGTAAATGTTTTTCTAAAAGGTTGTTTATAAAACTAGGCTCTTACACTGTCAAACTAGTTCACATCATTTTTTTTTTGAATTTTTTTATACCTTTAAAATAAATTACTTCACACTTGCTAGCCTTTTCTCCTGTATCTAAAATTTGCCACTCTTTTTTATAGTTTAGTATATTCAAACTCTAGTTGAAAAGCTTAATATTAGACTTAATAATTTTAAATAAAACAAATAATATGATAAAAAAGCAATATGAAAAAAAATATGAAATAGAAATAATTTAAAATTTTAATAAAAATTATATGTAAATTTAACAAAAACAAAAAATATATATTTTATGTTAGATGTATCAATACGAATCATGACATAATTTTTATATTTTATAAATATTTAACATAAAATATACAAATATGTAAGATATTAAGTGTGATAAACTTTATTTTAAAAATTAAAGAATCTTGTGTGGCGATATGTAATTAAAGAGTATAAATATATAATTTTATTAACAATACTTTCTCATAAAATTTTAACTCTAAAAAATTCACAATTACTTTCTAAAGGTTTTTTTTTACCATTGTGTCTAAAGTCTTTTGATATCATTTCGCACCATGAAAAAAAATACTATTGAAATTCAACAAATAATCTCTATTAAGTTAGCAAACTCATTAATGACTTTAACGGAAATGGTGGGTTTGCATTTGGTATCAACCTTTAAGCAGAAACCACAAAAGAATGGCAAAGCGAGGAACCCTCCAAATGTCATATTTACATTCTCTTCGGGACCAATTGCCTTATAAATTGGTGCGCTTTCAGGTCCCGAAACTCAACCACAAACTTAAACAACATTAAAAAATGACAGGAAAAAGAATCGTAAACATTGAAGTTCGTGCAGCAATCTGCACCATTATTCTCCTTGCCCCAGTTGTTCTCTCGCAGAATTCACCACAGATACCAGCTGATAAATCCCAAGTGAACGCTTGGTTTAACGCCAACGTCAAGCCTGCCTCAGCGAGGGCTGGCACCCTAGACCCAGCCCTTGTTCAAGCTGAGGCTGAACCTCATGTCATAAAGGTGAGAAAAGATGGCAGTGGAGATTTCGACACCATAACCAAAGCCATTGCGAGCGTTCCATCTGGGAACACCAAACGTGTGATTATATCTATTGGAGCTGGATCTTATCGCGAGAAAATCACAATTGAGCGAACTAAGCCATTCATTACATTTTACGGTGATCCCAAAAACATGCCAAATTTGACATTTGACGGTACGGCAAGGCAGTATGGAACCTTAGACAGCGCCACACTTATTGTTGAGTCTGATTACTTTGTGGCTGCAAATATCGTTATACTGGTAAACGTTAAACATCTCTCATTGCATATATAGTTTATTTTCTATCTTGTGATGAAGTTTTCTTAATTTATTATATATATATATATTTCTTGGCATATAGAATACTGCTCCGAGGCCAGACGGGAAAATGGTGGGAGCACAAGCGGTTTCCCTGAGAATCTCCGGGGACAAGGCGGCTTTCTATAACTGCAAGCTCATTGGTTTCCAGGATACTTTGTGTGATGACAGGGGCAACCATTTTTTCAAGGATTGCCACATTCGAGGCACTGTTGATTTCATTTTTGGAAGCGGAAAATCTTTGTATCTGGTATGGAAGATCAACACATGCAAATTTTACCTGCTAATATGAAATATGATACCATATTTTGACTGGAAAGTTTCGGATGAAAACTTGGATGCAGGGCACGGAATTATACGTGGAGGGGGATACGGGACTTACAGTAATTACAGCACAAGCGAGGGAAAGTGCATCGGAGAACACTGGTTATTCCTTTGTACATTGCAGTGTTACTGGAACAGGAAACGGCACATATCTGGGCAGGGCCTGGAAGACCAGTCCTAAAGTTGTGTTTGCCTATACTGACATGAGCAGTGTCGTCCATCCTGCTGGATGGTCTTTTAATTTTAAACCAGAGCGAGCCAAGTAATCTAAATTAATCTTCATAATTTTCAAATCCTTTATATTTTTGGTACACTAAGATAAGCTAAGAATCGTTATTTTGGCTTATTTTACAGAACTGTTTTCTATGGAGAATTCAAGTGCACGGGACAAGGTGCAGCTCCCGGTGGGCGAGCGCCATTCACCAAGCAGCTAACTGAGGCAGAAGCCAAACCTTTCCTGGTTCTTGATTATGTTGGTGGCACCAAATGGTTGCTTCCTCCTCCGAAGCTCTAAATATCAATTGCCTGTTAATCACGGATTTAAATTACAATAGTGGTCACATTTTTTGTTATATTATGTTAATCGCTTTTTCATATATAATGGAAATCATTATTGTCATTGTAATCATTATTATCATGAATTTTATTTAATTTTACTTAATTTATTATAAAATATTAAAATTATAATTATATTTATAATTTTAAAACTCTTATTTTTATGATTTTTATAATAATTTACAACACTTTATGTTTTCTGTTTTCTTAAAAAAAATTATTCATAATTTTATTTAGATTATAATAAAGCATTCATATTCGGTTTAGTAGCAAATCTTTTTTTGAGCCAAGTTCATATTTAATATTAACTCTAAACAAATCAAATACTAACAAAATATAATATGTTAAGTGCCAAGCATCTATATTTAACAATATTACAAACTTAAAAATATAATGATTTTAAATTCTATCAACTACAATTGTTGAGATATACTTCAAAATTTACCACGTGGTAGAATGATGAGGATGATCAAATTCTCTATCTTCCCTTTGAGAGTCAAATGTGGCTTTTGTTCTTTATACATTTGAGATAGAGGATATATTAGAGAATGATACATTTGTGGTGGGGGATACATTTGTGGTAGATGATACATTAGAGATGGAAGATACATTTGTGGTGGATAATAACCATGTGAAAATAGATAACCATAAGGAGGTTGAAAATTAGGTGGTTCTAGGATAATAATGTTCTTGAATACTAGCAAATGATTCACTATACTCAAAGTTACTAGATTTGATCTCCTACTTGAAAATGAATAACCTCTAGAAATATCGTAATGGCGCTTATTGGCTTTTTCTTTTGATCGAGTTGTATATGCACTTTTATCCCCACTAAATTCAACAGATAGATTTATTTTGTATTCTGTCATGTTAGTGGAGCTGTGGAGTGCCATTCACTAAGCAGCTAATTGAGGCAGAAGCCAAACCTTTCCTTTTTCTTGACTATATAGATGGCACCAAATGGTTGCTTCCTCTTTCTAAGCTCTAAATCAATTGCCTATTAATCAAGAGCCATATAAATGGTCTAGTATATCTTATGAATTAATAGGACTACAACTTTGTTTCAAAAATCAATTAATAGTGCCTATGAATTGAATAATACATCGTTATAATTCTTTTGTTCTATTCATTCTTTTTTCTATTTGTTTGTACCGAGCTCCAATGTGGGGTATTCCTGAAAGGACAAAAAACTAGAAGAGAGCTGTTAGATTTAAAGGTAGCTAGTGTTCCTTATGTTTGTACTCTGATGCATAAGATAGAAGTCAGGATGAAAAAGGTCGAAATGAGAGAAAGATAAAAGATCAAGGCAAAATGAAACCTGGGATGATAATGCCTGAATGCTTATATTTATAAATGAGAGGTAGTGGGCTAATGGGGGACAATAATGATGTGACCAAATTGATGTGGCACTGAGTGTGTCAGACCAATTTAATATGTTAGGTTGGCACAAATGTTCAAAATGCCCTTGGCTGTCTACTAGGGCCCTCTAATGTAGGTAAATGCCATATATATATATATATATCTTTTAGACCACTAAATACCCCTAACATTCTATCTTCCACCAAGTAGTCTGAATATCAGATTGTTGGGTGTGCAATTAGTTCATTTCGCATAGGTCAGCTAGCTTAAAAAAGGTCATAAGAAATCTAATCTCTTATAGCCAAGATCGACACAGAGGTCAGCAATAAAAGACAATTCACCTTTTACTAGGGCCCGAGGTGATGCTATGTGGGCTGAGCTAGTGTGAGTCCAATTTTGCACGTGTGCTTTGGATTAAGTGCATGGTTGATTTCAAAGTTGTCAAAGTGTCATTTATCCAAAATGATTCGAGATTAGGATAGGAGCTCATATGGTCAATGTGGGATTTAGACTTTTTTTAGAAGTTTGAATTTGAGTCCTTGTTTTGAATTCTGGTGATGAATCGATCGTCAATTTACTAAACTAGTTCGACTTAGGGAGTCATTCGATCTGATCGAGCCTAGCGGTTGAGGTCGCATTAAAAAAGAGAGAGATAGTTTAGGTGGCAAAATTCAAAGTGAGAAAGATGAAAAAATGTTTTCCAACGGTCTTTAACACATGGCGCAATTTGCGCCATTTATCTGATCCAAGACTCGACTGTGTAAAGGGCTATTAAGGCCATCATTTTCCACCTTTTTACTTTCTTTCTCTCTATCTAATCTAAAATTTTCAACCTCAAAAACGTTTCTTCTTTCCAACCTTACTATTCTTTTTCTTTTATTCGTTCTTTTTATTTTCTCTCTTCATCATGTCTTTTAGTTTTACTTCTAAGAAGGTTGAGAGTTTCAAGATAAAGCTTAGGGGGCCAACTCAGCAACACGACTATGACTTAGTCCCACCAGCCATTGAAGGTCGGGGTTATCACAAGATGGCTTACTGGCTCAACCTCATGTCCAAGAAAATAAGGAGAGAGATAGTTTGGGTGGAAAAATTCAGAGTGAGGTAGATGAAATGACACTATGCTTAGACACATGGCACAATTTGGGCCATTCATCTAATCTAATATGTGACTATATAAAAGGCTATTGGGGCCTTCATTTTTTACCTTTCTGCTTTCTTACTCTCCATCTAATCTAAAATTTTTAACCTCAAAAGCTTTTTTTCTTTTCAACCTTACCATTATCTTCCTTCCACCTGTCCTTTATGTTTTTCTCAGTACATTCTTGTAGACACCTGATTTTGTTCGAAAATATTTTTTTAAAATTAGGCTTTAAATGTAATTGAGAGATTTTTGTGATTAAATTCCAGAATCAATTGGCATTAAAAATGATGTGGAGAGATTATCGAGATTTAATTCCATAATCAATTCACATTAAAATGATAGGGAGAGATTTTTGGGATTTGATTTCAAAATCAATTCTCATTAAAAAAAAAATCAAATAAAATCATAAATTTAAGGGGAATTGATTGAGCATGAATTCTTATATAAATCTGTGATGAAAGTAAATGGGAAACATTCAGAAAAAAAGATTATGCAAAAACTCTTAAGAGAAAAGAGAGAAATTTGTTTAACAACCAAGAGGTTTTAGGTTCTAAGTTTTGTTTGTTTAGATTTTCTAGAATTGGGATTTGGTGTTTTTGGTTTTGAATTTCTGTAGGGTTTTACGTTCTAGGGATTTCTGAGTTTAGTTTTCTAGACAATTTGTTAGGTTTCTGAAAATTTTGTTGACTTTTGGGATTTATTTGTCCATTTTTGAAAATCGATTAGAGAGAAGACAGATGAATAACCATTTTAGAAAGATAGGCATACTTAAACACTTCTGAATAAAAAGCCTAAAATTTGAGGCACCCAGATTTGTGTAACCTTGTATATGCAAACCTGATTGTAGGTATTCTTTTTCCCTTTTCCACTCCATTTTCTATTTTGATTTTATTTTTCTTATTTTATTTATTTTATTTATTTATTTTTATTTACTATTGCTATTTTTTATTTTAAATTGAAAAATATATTACTTATTATTATGATTTTTTTCTTTGTACTTATTTATGAAAAAAATAAAAAAATCTTTTCAAATAAATTCATGAATCTCACCAAACTATTAGAAAATTTTCATAAATTTAAATTTTATGAAATCCAACAAACCATTGAGAAATTCTATAAATAAAGTTCAAAATGATAAAAAAATAATTTTAATCCTCCAAACTATTGGAGAATTGCTTCCTAAATTAAGTCTTACCAAACTATTAGGAAATTTAACGAATTTTCTCACAAAAATAAAATTTTATAAATGTTTTTCAAATAAAATCTCACTAAACTATTAAGAGATCTGTCTCAAAGTAAGTCCTACCAAAGTATTGGTAAACTTTACTAATTTTCTTGAATAAAATACTATAATGAATCTGACGATGGAGCCTCTTCAAGGTGGGATAATAGTCTTCATGAATACTCTTGAGGTGAGAGAATTATCTTAAATTGCTACCAACCTATTGGGACAATTTTAAGACTAATTTTCAATATTTAATATTTTGGTAAAAACATAAACATTTTAAGGCTTGGATAATCTAGAATCAAACTGGTACCATTCTTTGAATGGGTATCGTGGGGGTGCTATAGCCTTTTCCAGGTGTAACCGCACTCCTAAACTTAAACTTTGATTTTCTAGATCAAAATCTAATATTTCATGATACTTAAGTCAATTTTGGGAGTCCTCTTTAAAGAAAACAGATTCAATCAGGTGGCCAATCACACCTAAACAAAAAAGATTGGTAGTAACTCCTCTAATCCATGTCTAGTGATAGGTCCATGGATCTATATGTTATGACAGTTTGGCGACTCCATTGGGGACATTGAGAGTTAGGCCAGTAAATGATTTCTTGTTATCCAAGCCTTACTTAATGAATTTGAGATTATTTTTTTCTTTCCTATTTTTTTATTTTCATTGTTTTTAGTTTGTTTAGTTATTCACCTGTATATATTTGTCATTCATTTGTATGTGCATAACATAAGCTCTCCACTTGAGCTCTACCTTTAGGAAGGAGTGAAGTACTTATGTCATCGTGAGATTTCATGCCTTTGTATGGACCTGTAAAATACTTTCACTCAAATTGAATCCTTTTCGCTTGTAGCCTATGATAGGCGAGGATTGGGGTGCCTTACTAGTCTGTAATGGACTATGATGTAAGAAACAAATTGGAAACCTTTTAGAGGTAATCCAAACCACATATAATTAACTTCAAGAGCCTAACCATAGATAGAGCATGTCCTTCCACCCTTTATAATTAACCCAAATCTAAGGTCATGTTTCTATTTTACTTGCTTTATAGTGGTTGTTTTTTATTTTTTTATTGAGGTGACTAACTGATTTTTTTGTCTTCTTTTTATTTTTTTCTTAATGTGCATATTCATAAATATACATGCAGATTGCATATTATGCTTACTAATCTTTTTTATTGTGTATACATGCATTCATACATCACTGTATTTAGTTTCATGCATAATATAAAGGTTCCACAAACATCATTTTAAATTTGCACATTGTGAGAAATTAAGGTTCAAAGATAGCCCAACACCAGTACTATACTCTAGCTAGAGCTAAGAAAATGGAGCAAGATAATGCAAGTCATCTCAAAACGATAGAAAAGGTCGAGGTGATACTTGAAGAGAAATTAAGCAAGATTCTGAAAGCTCTAGAAAAAATAAACAGAGGGAAAACAGTAGAAAAAGATATCACACGAAGATACTGAGCCACTATATCCTTAAGGTTTCACCCTGCATCAGGCCGAAACCATTCCTAAGTTTTAGCAACAATAAATGATGATCCCAAATTACAATCAAAGGAATGTTTAGAGCCATATCAATCTTGTCTTCACTACAAAAACAGATGAGCTCATCCAAATTCCCAAAGTGGATGAAACTAAAGAGAAAGTGAAGTTACAGATGGCTGCGTCCTTGAAAGACTCTAATATCAATTAAGCTATGAGGACGATAGAAAAAAAGATTATGGACTATAGAAGGCATTGATTTCTATGGATCTATGGATGCTACCAACCTTTTTCTAGTTTCAGATGTTGTAATTCCTCTTAAATTCAAGGTACCAAAATTTAAGAAATACGACAGTACTAAGTGCCCTGTTACACACATCATAATGTACTGTCGTAAGATGGTAGCATGTGTCAGCAATAAGAAGTTGCTAATGCATGTGTTCCGAGATAGCTTAACCAGGTCTGCTGTAAGATAGTATGTCCGTATTAAGTCATGAAAGGATTTGACTCAATCTTTCATCAACCAATACCACCATAAACACGGCTCCTAATTGCCTTTTGTTAGAAGGTATGGAGAAGAAAATATTTGAATCATTCAAAGAGTATGCCCAAAAATAGCGAGATGTCGTTGCCAGGTACAACCTCGCCTGACAAAAAAAATGATAGTATTATTTATAAGCACTCTAAAGTCACCATAGTACAAGAAAATGATAGGGAACATGTTTAAGAATTTTGTCAATATGGTGATTTTAGGAGAGATCATTGAAAATGCAATCAAGAGTGAAAAATTGGAAGAATGAGAGTCTTTTGTTGTTAAAAAGATGCTTAAGAAAAAAGAAAGTGAGACCCAAGTTATGAGTTTCAACAGACAGCAACCCAAAAACTACCCTCAGCCAATCTATCCCACATATCATTTTTCTACAAGTCATGCTTCTGTTATACTCTACTAGTCAACTCTATGACCTAACAAGTGGTGTGTGAGAATCACAGAATTGGGAAAAGTCTACATTTGACCCTATTCTTATAAACTACACATATTTGTACCAAGAGCTTTACATGAACCATTTGATTCTTTCTATTTTTGCAAAACAACCTGAACCTCCCTATCCTAAATGGTATGACTTTATCGCTCACTGTGACTACCATTTTAGTGTGATGGGCCATTCCACTAAAAATTGTATCACTTTGAAACATATGGTGCAAAGTCTAATCAAAGTGGGACTGATAAATTTTGATGCTAGAAGAATCACGGTGTCTAATGTTAGTGAAAATCCATTGCCCAATCATCCAAGGTTATAATTTTTGAGAGGTTGATTGGAATTGCTTATCATCTTAGACATCTTGAGAATATGAATCTTTTTTTATGTACTTGAATTTCATTTTATTTTTCATCATTTTAATAAAATGATAGATTTGATGCATTTTCATGACATTCTTTTTTCATGTGAAACACTATTATTTATTTTTACCTTCTTATACCTTTTTCTATATCTATTCTTTGATTTTGAAAAATGAATGATTAGACAGTCGTGACAATAATTCAAGACTCGATTTTGAAAACCTCATTCGATGATCTGATTAATAGATGAAAATTATTGATTCATTGGGACTATTAAATAAAAGGACAAATTTGGAAAATTTTTTTTAAAATGATGCAATACATGATCTTTGTAATTTTTCACATGTCTGCTCTTAGTAAGTGAATGTTCTTCATTGAGAGTATTTATGTTCGAAATGAGAAATGATCATCTTTCTTCTATTCTTAAAAAGAAAAATAAAATCATTATTTGATACCCCATTTGAGCCTATTGAAATTTTTTTTTAAGAAACTATAATCAAGGATCACCCTTATACTGCGGGCAAAGTTTGAGAAGCTTGCTTATCCTTAGTGATTTCAGGGGCAAAGCTTATGGTGCTTAAGTTTTTCTTGAAAAATGATGAAAACAAAAGAAAAAAAAAAGAAAATTAAAAAAATAAAGAAGAAATTAATGGGGTAAAATATCAAAGTGCTCCATATGAAGAAATGATCTTTGGTTTGATTACCCTACAAATACAATTTGGGCCTATTTTATTCATTTCTTTGGTAATTTTACCTTAGCCTACATTACATCCCTTAAAAGTCCGTTTTGATCGAACGTAAATACCTGATTTGAAGAATCATAAATTGAATTGGAGTGGGTGTGCCATTGGATTGTTTGAAGCTTTGATCAAAGTGTCATTGATGAATAAAAGGGAAAGAAAAATGAAAAAAAATGAGAAAAAAGGTGTGCAAAAAAAAGCAAACAAAAAAAGGCAAAAAAAAAAAAAATTACAAAAGAAAGAGATAGCAAAAAAGAAAAAATAAAAAGAGAAGGAAAAAAGAAGGCTTAGATCGAAAATCCGAAAGGGCGATTTAAGTAAAGATGAAAACTTGAAAACACAACTCTGTATGAAAGTCCCAGGAATGATGATAATATTAATAGAGTCACGTTTTTGAATGAGAATTCTGAGTTTGAGTTTAAAATTATCTGAGCAATCCTTATTTTAGATGTTAATGTCCTATTTGAATAAATCATAGCATTTTATCCTTGTTCACCCTTGAGTTGTTCTTGGCCTTACTTTTTGTTCTTTCAATAATAAAAGCTCATTTTTCTTATCCTTCACCAAATAAGCATTCCCTAAATAAATCAAGGAAATGTAACATGTTTGTCACTGATTTGAATGATGGTAAATAAATGAATGACATTTTTGATAAAAAGTTTTTCTTTCTTTTGAAAGAAACCCAAGATAAGATAAATGAAATAAACATGAGAAAATGATTTACGATGGGGTAAATTAGGTGACCTTGTGATGAACCTAGTGATAAATTGGTTGACACGACTTGTGAATTGTGACCAAATGCGAAAAATGACATAGATCAGCTAACAAAACTTGCTTTGAAATTATTAATATTGAAAAGCTAAGAAAGACTGGTAAAGTCTTGAAAACTTGGTCACCACAATTGAAATTTCATGACATTAGATAGGACATGCATTTGCCTTGTTGCAATGTCATCATCATTCATTTTTGATCTCAGTTCAGTGCAAATCATTTTTTTGACTCAAAGTTTCATCACTATCAATCATCTTCGACCTTGACTCAAACCTAGTCACTTTATTTTTTGACTTGCGATTTCATCCCGATCAGTCATTTTTGACCTTGACTCGATCTTGTTAGCTTTATTTTCCTAACTTGTGACATCATCTTGGTCATTCATCTTTGACCTCAATTCGATCCTGATCATTTTTAGACTTATGACATTGTCTCGATCATTCGATCTTAGCTTAGTCCAGATCATTTTTTTGACTTGCGGCATCATCTCGATCATTCATCTTCGATCTTAACTCGATCTTGGTTGCTTTTAGACTCAAGGTATCATCCCGATCATTCGATCTTAACTTAGTCTAGATCATTTTTTTGACTCACTGCATAATTTTGATCATTCATCTATGACCTCGACCCGATCCTGGCCATTTTCAATTTAGCGACATCATCCTGGCCATTCATATACGACCTTGACTCGATCTTGATTGCTTTTAGACTTACGACATCATCTCAGTCATCCTATCTTGGCTCGATCCAGATCATTTTTTTAACTCGTAATATCATCTCGGTTATTCATCTATGACCTCGACTCAGTCTTGGTCGCTTCCAAACTCATAATATTGTCTCAATTATTCGATCTCGGTTCGATCTAGATCCCCTTTTTTTACCTTTATGAAACTTGGAATCTTGTGAATTTAAAAGTCCTGGTGAACCTAGAATCTTTGTGAATCTAAAACCTTTACAAAACTTGAAATGTTACGAATATTTTTTTTTGCAAATCTGAAAGTCCTTGCAAACCTGAAATCTTTGCAAATCTAGAACCTTTTCGAAACTTGAAATCTTGCGAATCTTTCATTCTTGTGAATTTGAAAACCTTTGCAAATCTTGAATCTTTGCAATTTTATTAAACTTGGAATATTAGGATCTTTCAACTTTTATAGTGGAACCTCATAAATTTTTGAATGTCCAAATTACGAATTTTTGGATTTAAAGTTGAAATTGTGAACTTTATTTTTTTAACCTGCAGTTCAATCCCAGTCACTCATTTCTCAGCTCAGTCCAAATCATTTCTTATTTTATAGTTTAGTCTCGATTATTTTGGCATACTTTGATCACTTTTTAAATCTCGGCTTTAAAACCCAAACAAAATGGATGTCTTTTATCTTTATGCAATTCATATTCCATAGAAAATGCATAAAAAAGGGCAGCTATAGATACTCTATTTTATCTAGGAATATTTTTTTTGGAATTAGGCTTCAATCCTAATTGAGAGATTTTTAGGATTTAATTCCAGAATCAATTGGCATTAAAAATAATATGGAGAGATTGTCAGGATTTAATTCCATAATCAATTCACATTAAAATGATAGGGAAAGATTTTTGAGATTTGATTTCGGAATCAATTCTCATTAAAACAGAAATAAAATAAAATCATAGATTTAAGGGCAATTGATTGAGCATGAATTCCTATATAAATCTGTGATAAAAGGAAATGAGGCATTCAGAAAAAAAGATTATGTAGAAACACTTGAGAGAAAATAGAAAAATTTATTTAGCGACCAAGAGGTTTTAGGTTTGAGGTTTGGTTTGTTTAGATTTTCTAGAATTGGGATTTGGTGTTTTTGGGTTTGAATTTCTATAGGGTTTTGCTTTCTAGGGATTTCTGGGTTTGGTTTTCTAAACAAATTGTTTGGTTTTTGGAAATTTTCTATCGACTTTTGGGATTTATTCATCTATTTTTTGAAATCAATTAGAGAGAAGATAGAAGAATAACCATTTTAGAAAGAGATGCATACTCAAACACTTCTGAATAAAAAGCCTGAAATTTGAGGGACCTAGATTTGTGTGTTTTATCATGCACAATCCGACCCAATCCTAGGTATTCTTTTTCCCCTTTCCATTCCATTTTCTGTTTTGATTTTATTTTTCTTATTTTTATTTACTCTTGCTATTTTTTATTTTAAATTGAAAAAATATATTACATATTATTATAATTTTTTTCTTTGTACTTATTTACAAAAAAAAAAAATAAAAAATTTTTTAAAATAAATTCATGAATTCCACCAAGCTATTGGGGAATTTTCATAAATTTAAATTTTATGGAATCCACCAAATTATTGGGAAATTCCATAAATAAATTTCAAAAAGATAAAAAATAATTTTTATCCTCCAAATGATTGGAAGATTGTTTCCTAAATTAAGTCTCACCAAACTATTGAGAGATTTAATGAATTTTCTCACAAAAATAAAATTTTATGAATATCTTTCAAATAAAATCTCATCAAACTATTGAGAGATTTGCCTCAAAGTAAATCCTATCAAACTATTAGGAGACTTTATTAATTTTCTTGAATAAAATACTATAATAAATCCGATGACAGAACCTTTTCAGGGTAAAAACATAGTCTCTATGAATACTCCTGAGGTGAGAAAATTATCTTAAATTGCTACTAAACTGTTGGGATAATTTTAAGATTAATTTTCAATATATAATATTTTGGTAAAAGCTTAAACATTTTAAGGCTTAGATAATCTGAAATTAAACTGGTACTATCCTTTGGATGGGAACTGTGGGAGTGCTATAACCTTTCACATATGTAACTACACTTTTGAACCTAAACTCTAGTTTCGTTAATCAAAATTTACTATTTAAAGATACCTAAGTCAATCTTGGGACTCCTCTTTAAATAGGACAGATTCAATCAAGTGACTAATCACACCTAAATAAAAAAAAATTGGTGGCGACTCTTCTATTCCATGTCTAGGGATAGGTCTATGGATCTATACGTTATGACAATTCTCTTTTCATCATGTCTTTTAGTTTTACTTTTAGAAAGGTCGAGAGTTTTAGGATAGAGATTAAGGGAGTCAGCTCGAGTAAGACAATGATGACCTAGTCCCACTAGTTATTGGAGGCCGATGCTATCATAAGATGGCCAACTGGTTTAACCTCATGTATAAGAAAAGGCAACAATAAAATGATTAGAGTGCTCAAGTAAAAAAAGAACAGGTCTTGAGTATGGAAAAACTATGTGCTTAGATCGATTTTGATTTGAAAAATCCATATCATTTCCTTGTCTCTCATATCAGTCCGTCTTTTATGGTCGACCTTTTCTCATCTTTGGTTATTCCCTTTTTTGGGGTCTAGTATCATGAACTTTCTTTTTCTTCTGCTCTCTCACCCATAAAATGCTCATGTTGTCTCTTCTATTCCTTTTTGGTCAACTTTTGTTAACATCACCTTTTCTTTTGAATGGTCTCTTATTCTCTTATCTTCCTTTAAAGTCATGATGTTTTTAGTGATTGCTCCATATCAGAATCCTATTCTTACTCAGGACTTTGAGTCTTCTGGTAGTGAAGACTTTGAAGATGAAAAATGTTTCGAAGAGGAACAGCAGGAGAAGGTGCCCTTGCTAGGGAAAATGGTGACAAAAAAAAGAGTTCTTAGGAATAGGACAAATTGGTTGAGGTTATTGTATATATTTTTTATGACCTTGATATGATCTCTAAGGATGTGATGATAGAACTAAAAGGCATGGCCAATCCCAAGTACTACCCCAATAAATGTTCAGCTCATCACGTTTATGCTCTGGTAATGAATTTTTGTTTTCTCAAATAGAGGTATAGCATATTAATACCAAACTTCTCAAAACGGGTCACTGATAAGCTAGAGCCTTATTGGCTCTGGGTATGTTGGGATTCATTTATGGTTGGTCTAAGATTTCCACTTTATTATTTATTTGTTTTAATTTTTAGTTCTTATAATTTAGTTATCACTCAGCTCACTCTTAACTTTATAAAGTACATAGTAAGTTTTATTATTTTTTATCAACATTTAGGTATTCTTCTTGATATCTCTTTATTCAAAAAAAATTTCTATTAAAAAGCATCCTAGTGATAAGAGGTGGTACTCGATCTAATAAGAAGTTGTTTGCTGATTGGCTGAGCTCTATCAAAAACTAGAAACTACTTTTCCTTTATCTCTAAAAACAAAAATAAAAATAAAGATGATAAGATCAAAGTTGAGGTCGAGGTCGATATCAAGGCTTAAGAGATAATAAATAAGCTTGGCAATTTTGTAGTCTTGTCTGTTGCTCTTTTCATCATAGACTTATCAAATCGAGACAAAATGATGGACTACATTCGTAAGGGGAGCTTGTCATAGATGCTTATGAGCTGACCTTCCCCGAAATAATAAATTAGATAAAGTACTGAGGTAGGTGTAAGGTAACCTTATAGGATCTTTATTTTGTCTAATTTTTTATCAAACTTTTAGCTCAGTTTTATAGAGATGTCTTTCAACAAAGACTTTAACTTCTCCCTCTTTCAACATGAGTCCAAGCCTAAAAAGCTTTTAACTAAGAAAATTTAGCTCAATTGCCCCTCTTTCGAGGGGAATAAAGTCACCAACCTCACAATGGGTAAGCCACTCAACACTCTTTTACCACTAAGAAACATAAGACCATTGTACACCGATAGTTTTCATCGATAGTTCCCCTTTTTACGAAGAAGCTAAGGATTAAGGCCTTTTCATTCACCCTAGAGAATCTAGAGTCTAAGGTGTAAAGGTCTAGTTGGAAGAAGGTCTATATGAGTCTAGAGTACATTCTAGTTGACAATCCTATTAAGAGCTCTGATGTGGCTAGAAGGTTCTGTAAGGTCGTGGTTTCTCCCAACGGTGAGTATTGCTTAACTTTAGCACAACCCTTTCATTATTCTATTTTTTTTGCTAAGTTCAAGATTGTCCTATACATTCTATCAAAAACTCATTTTTGTACTAGTGGACAACATTGGCCAAGCCTTTCAACACCTCATCTAGTTATGGCCCACCTAAAGCCAAGAGGGATATGACTATCATGAACGAGGAATACTAAAAAATCTCAGACCCTTTAAGTAGCTTAAGGTCTAGCTTCAAAAAGTCTCATAAAAAAATTGAGTAAAAAAAAAAAACTGATGAGCTAATAGCCAAGCTGGAAAATGTCTACATCAAAAAGGCCTCAGTAAAATCTATGAGGGAATAGGTTGAGTTGAAACTTAGTGATACTCAAGTTGAGATAGTTAGCTGAGGTCCAAGCTTGAACCTAGAGATAAGGAGAAAGAAAAATCGAAAAAGAAAGTCACTAAAAGGATTTAAGCCTCTGGTGAATTCTTTAACCTCTTGGTGAAGTTCTCCAAAAAGAATATTTTTGGTGTCTTTAAGTTGACAAAGGATGAGATGCAATTCAAATTTATCGACCTCAACCTTGATCTTTCTGATATTAACCTGAATAATATCAAATCAAGGCTTCCTCTAAATCAGTCAGACGAAAAAAAGAAAAAGAGAGAGGGAGAAGATAAAGATGTTGTATTGGACGGTAAGCTCAAGGCTGCTATATGCACTAAGCTGAGGAGGAAAAAGCCTTATCGCTAGTGCTGCTACTGGGGATGCTAATACTACTGCCACTACTACTGATGTTTAGGGCTTCTTTTTTTTGTTAACTTTTGTAAATTTTTGTTCAAGTATGAGGTCAAATTTTTGTTATGACCTTGAAGACAAATCATTGTAAAAAATTTCTATCAATGATAATTTTTTTTTATATTGATCTGATTATGAAATGAAGAATTTATAATATTTTGTTTCAAAAGTTTTAGTTCAATTTTATTTAATTTAAATTTTCTAAGTTTAAACTTGAATAGCCGCTTCCAATATGGCCTTACAACTTAAGTACTGTGAAATTAACTAGTATAATTTAGAATAATTGATTTAATTAAAGTAATTCAAAGTTTTAGCCCAGCTTAGAATTCATTTGGAGTCTAAGGTCGGGTTCCATTTGGTATGTTTATTCCTAGGTCCAAGGATTACGATGAATGTTATCATGTTTTAGCTTTAAGTTTTAGGTTAAACATATCAGGTTAGAAACATTGTTTTTGGGCAAATCAATGAATAAGATCATCATAACTTTATTGACTTTTGGAATACAAGTATGAGCTCGATTTAATCCAAGCTACTAATAATATATTTTTAATACATTTGTGTTTCATGTTTTTGGTAAGCAACTGCCTTTCATATCCTGTAATCTATAAGTCACATCATGGATGATCTCTTTAACTACATATGGTCCTTTCAGGTCAGAGTTAGCTTACCACCCCAGTCATCAACTCTTGAGGCTTAAACCTTCCTAAGTACCCTATCACCCTTCTTAATGTTTTTTTGTCAGACCTTTTTATTGTAATAATTGGATACCTTTTGTTGTTAAGTTGTTATTTGTGTTAAAGACCTTAGGGCCTCTTCATTTCCTTTCTTTGACCATAACTTAACTTTCAAGCTCAAAAGATCGCTCTTGATAGGCACTACAGCTTCTGTTCCAAATGCTAGGTGAAAGGGAATTTCTATTGTGGGTATATTGGTGGTCATCTTCAGGGCCCATAGTATTTCGAGAAGGTCATTAGCCTACATTCCCTTTGCCTTATCTAATTTCTTTTTCAAAGCTTTCAATATTATCTTATTCAAGGCCTCGACTTATCCATTAGACTAAGGGTGGGTGAATGATGTAAACCTTAAGTCAATTTGGAGGTTTGAACACCATTCTTTAAACCTTGGATTTTTTGCATTGTTTGCCATTATCTATGACTATGGATTGAGGTAAGCCAAACCTGTAGACTATATTCTTTTACATAAATTTTTTGACTTGGCCTTCCATTGTAATGGCTAAGGCCTTAACTTTAAGCTATTTCGTGAAGTAGTCTACAGCTATCAAAATAAATCTAATCTTACCTGCGATCGAGGTGAATAGTCTGAAGACATCCATTCTCCACTGTGTGAAGGGCCAGGGGTTGATAATGAGAATGAGCTTAGTCAATGGAAGATGTTGAATGTGAGTGAACCTCTAGCATTTGTCACATCTTTTCACCAAATTGGCCGTATCCCTTCTGATAATGGGCCAGCAGTAGCCCTATCTAAGTACTTTATAGGCAAGCTATTTAGGTCTGAGGTGATTCCCATATATTTCTTCATGGATTTCCCTCAGTATGTAATTCGTTCTTTGTCATCCATACATCTTAGATAAGACAGGTTAAAAGATCTTTTATCCAATTTTGTATTGATCATCATGTACTGAAGAGCATTCTTTATTAATGCTTTAGCTTGGGCCTTGTCATTGGGCAACTCTTCCTTGGTTGTTATGTCTTGATCGGGGTCATCCAAGTTTTTTTTTTTGTTTAATCTATTTTACAAGTTGCTCATTTGTGCTTTTCTATATCAATTCTTCCACTAGAACTTACCCCAAACTCTCTGTCATTCTTCCTAATACTAGTTTGGAGAGGGAGTCTGCCAATGAATTTTTATCCTCGATATTTTTTTCACTTTCAAATCTTTTATACAAGTGTTTCATCTTTAACGAAGTTAATATGATACCAACCATTGAAGAATATTTAACTTTGTTAGGTCTGCACCTCAAGGCTCTAAACAAAATATATGTCAAGAAACACAAGTTAAATTTCGTAAGAATTTGGCGAGTCTCCTGGATATAAACAAAGAGATTGTAGATTCACAAACAAAGAGAAAGCAAGGGTAGATCTACTTGCCTTGAAAGTTCTTTCATGATTTTCTTGTGCAACGATCCAATAATGAGCAAGGGTTAGATGTGTTTTCCTTAGCCATATATAAAATGGTGATTTTTCCAAAGATTTTAGGTTACATTGAGATAGCAGTGATTAACTTCTTCAAATGTGTGGTAAATGGCTGCAAACCTTCACTGGTAATATTGGTAGATACTGTTAGATTGTTGAGTTATTGTCACCAGAATGGAGAGTGTTTCATAGGCTATGCACTACTATTGTATTTATGGATGAAAAGTCATTTTGTGTGTAAGAAAAGTGCATTCTTGAAGCTTTACTTTCGTAATCGAGCTACAATTAAAGAATTTTATGAAAATAAGTGGCCAGAATAGAAGTCTAAGAAAAAATTGATGACTTTCTTCCAAGGGCTTACGAGCATCGATGTAAAATGGTTAGTCCCATGAATGAATCGGGAGTTGATGTTATAATAGTGTAGAGAGGATATTACAGTTCCATTTTTGGGCATATGAGGAGCAATAAGTTATACACCATTCCTACTGAGAAGATAGTTGAGGGCAGAGTAGTTTGACATAAATTTTGTCTTTCAGATTTTTGTTATAGTGAGCCAAAGGCATTTCAGAAGATGAATGATGTTATTAAAGCCTAGAAAAGTCCTCAAATGGTGAGTCATGGATCTTGCATTGATGAGGCCACTGATGGGTACTTGGTTTGGAAAGCAAGATGAGGAAAATAAGTTATATTCACTCTTGAGGACTTTCAACAACCGATATGTGAAAAGCTTGAAGAAATACCATTAGAATTAGAGCTTGCGAAAAGGGAGTTTGAGGTAAAAAACGATAAGCTAAAGCAAGAGATCTATAAGCTTCAAGAAGAGAAGAATCAATGAAAGGATAGAGCTGAAAAACAAGAAGTCAAAGTTTGTAAAACAAAAAAGAATAACTTCAAAAATTGAAAAAGCATTTTTTAGGTAAAAATAATTTTAAAACATTTTTGAGAAAAAGTTGAAGTATTAAGTATTTTTAAACAAATAATATTTCAAAAAATATTTTGAGAAAAAGTTGAAG
This sequence comes from Durio zibethinus, assembly GCF_047325235.1. NCBI lineage: Eukaryota > Viridiplantae > Streptophyta > Magnoliopsida > Malvales > Malvaceae > Durio > Durio zibethinus. The sequence continues at coordinate 17,755,020 of NC_143187.1, forward strand.
TATCAATTTTTTTAAACAAAAAAAATTCAAAAAATGTTTTGAGAAAAAGTTGAAGTATCAGTTCTCCTTAAATAAAAAATATTTCAAAAATATTTAAGGAAAATTTTGAAATAATCAATTTTTGCTTAAATAAAGCATTATTTTTTTCTAAAATAAAATAATAAAGGAATTTTAAAGAAAATTTTGCAATATCAGTTTTTTCTTGAAATTTAATTTTTTTAAAAATAAATATTAAATAATTCGATGACATAATCTTTGCAAGAGAAAAAGTAGTTTCCTTATATACTCTTGAAATGAGAGAATTTTATTAATTTTCTGCCAAAGTATTGTAGTTAATTAAGAACAATTTTTAATAATTAATTATATAGTAAAATTTTGTAAGGCTTAATGGATAACACAAAAGAATTGATATCATACTTTGATGAGCGTTATGAGGATGCTATAACATTTTTTATACGTAACCATATTTCTGGATCTGACTTGATTTCGTAAACTGAAATAAACTTTTTAAAATTAAATGAGTCAAACTTGATACTTTTTTATAAAAAATAAGATAAATTTAGTCAAATGACTAATAACATCTAAACAAAAAAAAATTAATGATGATTTTTAAGTTATATCTAATAATAAGTTCATAGATTTGTACTTTATGACACTTTCTACTTGGTAGTTAATGTCTCGTTAAACAAATAATATCTTTGTGCTGTATGTTTAAACTTAAAATTTTTGTGTTCATATATAATATTGAATTTTTTTATATATCCTTTTTCCAAATATTGAATTAATAATTTAAATGAGTAAATTGTGAATTAACTATTAATTATAATGAGTAAATATTTTTCTAAAGGGTTGTTTGTAAAACTAGGCTCTTACACCCTCAAACTAGGTCACATCATTTTTTTTTCGAAATTTTTTATACCTTTAAAATAAATTACTTCACACTCGTTAGTCTTTTCTTCTGTATCTAAAATTTGCCACTCTTTTTTACAGTTTAGTATATTCAAACTCTAGTTGAAAAGCTTAATGTTAGACTTAATAATTTTAAATAAAACAAATAATATGATAAAAAAAACAATATGAAAAAAATATGAAGTAGAATTAATTTAAAAATTTAATAAAAATTATATATAAATTTAACAAAAACAAAAAATATATATTTTATGTTAGATGTATCAATACTAATCATAAAATAATTTTTATATTTTATAAATATTTAACATAAAATATACAAATATGTAAGGGATTAATTGTGATAAATTTTATTTTAAAAATTAAAAACTCTGATGTCGCGATATGTGATTAGAAAGTATAAATATGTAATTTTATTGACAATACGCCCTTATAAAATTTTAACTTTAAAAAATTCACAGTTACTTTCTATAGGTTTTTTTTTTACCATTGTGTCTGAAGTCTTTTGATATCATTTCGCACCATGAAAAAAAATACTATTGAAATTCAACAAATAATCTCTATTAAGTTAGCAAACTCATTAATGACTTCAACGGAAATGGTGGGTTTGCATTTGGTATCAACCTTTAAGCAGAAACCACAAAAGAATGGCAAAGCGAGGAACCCTCCAAATGTCATATTTACATTCTCTTCGGGACCAATTGCCTTATAAATTGGTGCGCTTTCAGGTCCCAAAACTCAACCACAAACTTAAACAACATTCAAAAATGACAGGAAAAGGAATCGTAAACATTGAAATTCGTGCAGCAATCTGCACCATTATTCTCCTTGCCCCAGTTGTTCTCTCGCAGAATTCACCACAGATACCAGCTGATAAATCCCAAGTGAATGCTTGGTTTAACGCCAACATCAAGCCTGCCTCAGCGAGGGCTGGCACCCTAGACCCAGCCCTTGTTCAAGCTGAGGCTGAACCTCATGTCATAAAGGTGAGAAAAGATGGCAGTGGAGATTTCGACACCATAACCAAAGCCATTGCGAGCGTTCCATCTGGGAACACCAAACGTGTGATTATATCTATTGGAGCTGGATCTTATCGCGAGAAAATCACAGTCGAGCGAACTAAGCCATTCATTACATTTTACGGTGATCCCAAAAACATGCCAAATTTGACATTTGACGGTACGGCAAGGCAGTATGGAACCTTAGACAGCGCCACACTTATTGTTGAGTCTGATTACTTTGTGGCTGCAAATATCGTTATACTGGTAAACGTTAAACATCTCTCATTGCATATATAGTTTATTTTCTATCTTGTGATGAAGTTTTCTTAATTTATTATATATATATATATATATTTCTTGGCATATAGAATACTGCTCCGAGGCCAGACGGGAAAATGGTGGGAGCACAAGCGGTTTCCCTGAGAATCTCCGGGGACAAGGCGGCTTTCTATAACTGCAAGCTCATTGGTTTCCAGGATACTTTGTGTGATGACAGGGGCAACCATTTTTTCAAGGATTGCCACATTCGAGGCACTGTTGATTTCATTTTTGGAAGCGGAAAATCTTTGTATCTGGTATGGAAGATCAACACATGCAAATTTTACCTGCTAATATGAAATATGATACCATATTTTGACTGGAAAGTTTCGGATGAAAACTTGGATGCAGGGCACGGAATTATACGTGGAGGGGGATACGGGACTTACAGTAATTACAGCACAAGCGAGGGAAAGTGCATCGGAGAACACTGGTTATTCCTTTGTACATTGCAGCGTTACTGGAACAGGAAACGGCACATATCTGGGCAGGGCCTGGAAGACCAGTCCTAAAGTTGTGTTTGCCTATACTGACATGAGCAGTGTCGTCCATCCTGCTGGATGGTCTTTTAATTTTAAACCAGAGCGAGCCAAGTAATCTAAATTAATCTTCATAATTTTCAAATCCTTTATATTTTTGGTACACTAAGATAAGCTAAGAATCGTTATTTTGGCTTATTTTACAGAACTGTTTTCTATGGAGAATTCAAGTGCACGGGACAAGGTGCAGCTCCCGGTGGGCGAGCGCCATTCACCAAGCAGCTAACTGAGGCAGAAGCCAAACCTTTCCAGGTTCTTGATTATGTTGGTGGCACCAAATGGTTGCTTCCTCCTCCGAAGCTCTAAATATCACTTGCCTGTTAATCAGGGATTTAAATTAGAATAGTGGTCACATTTTTTGTTATATTATGTTAATCGCTTTTTCATATATAATGGAAATCATTATTGTCATTCTAATCATCATTATCGTGAATTTTATTTAATTTTACACAATTTATTATAAAATATAATAATTATAATTATATTTATAATTTAAAAACTCTTATTTTATGATTTTTAAAATAATTTATAACACTTTATGTTTTCTGTTTTTTTTTAAAAAATTATTCATAATTTTATTTAGATTATAATAAAACATTCATATTCGGTTTAGTAGCAAATCTTTATTTGAGCCAAGTTCATATTTAATATTAACTCTAAACAAATCAAATATTAACAAAATATAATATGTTAAATGCCAAGCATCTATATTTAATAATATTACAAACTTAAAAATATAATGATTTTAAATTCCATCAACTACAATTATTGAGATATACTTCAAAATTTATCACATGGTAGAATGATGAGGATGATCAAATTCTCTATCTTCCCTTTGAGAGTTAAATGTGGCCTTTGTTCTTTAGACATTTGAGATTGAGGATATATTTGAGAATGATACATTTGTGGTGGGGGATACATTTGTGGTAGAGGATAAATTAGAGATGGAAGATACATTTGTGTTGGATAATAACCATGTGGAAATAGATAACCATGAGGAGGTTGAAAATTAGGTGGTTTTGGGATAATAATGTTCTTGAATCCTAGCAAATGATTCACTATACTCAAAGTTACTAGATTTGATCTCCTACTTTAAAATGAATAACCTCAAGAAATATCGTAATTTCTTTTGATCGAGTTGTTTATGCGCTTTTATCCCCACTAAATTCAACAGATAGATCTATTTCATATTCTGTCATGTTAATAGAGCTGGGGAGTGCCATTCACTAAGCAGCTAATTGAGGCAGAAGCCAAACCTTTCCTCGTTGTTGACTATATAGATGGCACCAAATGGTTGCTTCCTCCTTCTAAGCTCTAAAGCAATTGCCTATTAATCAAGAGCCATATAAATGGTCTAGTATATCTTATGAAGTAATAGGACTACAACTTTGTTTCAAAAATCAATTAATAGTGCCTATGAATCGAATAATACATCATTATAATTCTTTTCTTCTATTCATTCTTTTTTCTATTTGTTTGTGTCGAGCTCCAATGTGGGGTATTTCTGAAAAGACAGAAAACTAGAAGAGAGCTATTAGATTTAAAGGTAGTTAGTGTTCCTTACGTTTGCACTTCGATACATAAGATAGAAGTCAGGATGAAAAAGGTCGAAATGAGAGAAAGATAAAGGATCAAGACGAAATGAAACCTGGGATGATAATACTTGAATGCCTATATTTATAAATAAGAGGTAGTGGGCCAATGGGAGACAATAATGACGTGACCAAATTGATGTGGCACTGAGTGTGTCAGACCAATTTAACATGTTAGGTTCGTACAAATGTTCAAAATGCCTTTGGCTATCTACCATAGGGCCTCTAATAGGAAAATGCCATTATATATATCTTTTAGACCACTAAATACCCCTAACATTCTATCTTCCACCAAGTAGTCTGAATATCAAATTGTTGGGTATGCAATTAGTTCATTTCGCATAGGTCAGCCAGCTTAAAAAAGGTCATAAGAAATCTAATCTCTTATAGCCAAGATCAACATAGAGGTCAGCAATAAGAGACAATTCACCTTTTACTAAGGCCCGAAGTGATGCTATGTGGGCTAACCTAGTGTAAGTTCGATCTTGTACATGTGCTTTGGATTGAGTTTATGGTTGATTTCAAAGTTGTCGAAGTGTCATTTATCCAAAATGATCTGAGATTAGGATGGGAGCTCATATGGTCGATGTGGGATTTAGACATTTTTTAGAAGTTTGAATTTGAGTCCTTGTTTTGAATTTTGGTGATGAATCGACCGTCAATTTGCTAAACCAGTTTGACTTAGGGAGTCATTCGATCTGACCGAGTCTAATGGTTAAGGTCGCATTAAAGAAGGAGAGAGATAGTTTAGGTGGTAAAATTCAAAGTGAGAAAGGTGAAAAGACGTTTTCTAGCAATGCTTTAACACATGGCACAATTTGGGCCATTTATTTGATCTAAGACTCGACTATGTAAAGGGCTATTGGGGCCATCATTTTTCACCTTTTTACTTTCTTGCTCTCCATCTGATCTAAAATTTTCAACCTCAAAAACTTTTCTTTTTTCTGACCTTATTATTCTTTTTCTTTCATCCGTTCTTTCTATTTTCCTCAATACATTCTCTCTTCATCATGTTTTCTAGTTTTACTTCTAAAAAGGTTGAGAGTTTTAAGATAGAGCTTGGGGGGTCAATTCGATAAGATGATGATGACTTAGTCCCACCAGCCATTGAAGGTCGGGGCTATCATAAGATGGCTTACTAGCTCAACCTCATGTCCAAGGAAACAAGGAGAGAGATAGTTTAGGTGGAAAAATTCAGAGTGAGGTAGGTGAAACAACATCTTCCAACTGTGTTCAGACACATGGCACAATTTGGGCCATTCACTAATCTAAGATGCGACTATATAAAGGGCTATTGGGGCCTTCATTTTTCACCTTTCTACTTTCTTACTCTCCATCTAATCTAAAATTTTTAACCTCAAAAGCTTTTCTTCTTTTCAACCTTACCATTCTCTTCCTTCCATCAATCCTCTCTGTTTTTCTCAGTACATTCTTGTAGACATCCCATTTTGTTCGAAAATATTTTTTTAGAATTAGGCTTTAATTGTAATTGAGAGATTTTTGGGATTTAATTCCAGAATTAATTGGCATTAATAATGATGTGGAGAGATTATCGAGATTTAATTCCATAATCAATTCTCATTAAATTTGAAATAAAAAAAAATCATAGATTTAAGGGGAATTGATTGAGCATGAATTCTTATATAAATCTGTGATCAAAGTAAATGGGGAACATTCAGAAAAAAAGATTATGCAGAAACTCTTAAGAGAAAAGAAAGAAATTTGTTTAGCAACGAAGAGGTTTTAGGTTCTGAGTTTGGTTTGTTTAGATTTTCTAGAATTGGGGTTTGGTGTTTTTGGATTTGAATTTCTATAAAGTTTTGCATTCTGGGGATTTTTGAGTTTAGTTTTATAGACAATTTGTTAGGTTTCTGAAAATTTTTTGTCGACTTTTGGGATTTATTCGTTTATTTTTGGAAATCGATTAAAGAGAAGACATATGAGTAACCATTTTAGAAAGAAAGGCATACTCAAACACTTTTGAATAAAAGCCTAAAATTTAAGGCACCCAGATCTATGTAACCATGCATAACCTGACCTGATTGCAGGTATTCTCTTTCCCTTTTCCACTCCATTTTCTATTTTGATTTTATTTTTCTTATTTTATTTATTTTGTTTTGTTTACATTTATTTACACTTGCTATTTCTTATTTTAAATTGAAAAATATATTTCTTATTATTATGATTTTTTTTCTTTGTACTTATTTATGAAAAAAAAAAATCTTTTCAAATAAATTCATGAATCTCACCAAACTATTGGAAACTTTTCATAAATTTAAATTTTATGGAATCCACCAAACCATTGAGAAATTCCATAAATAAATTTCAAAAGGATAAAAAAATAATTTTTATCCTCCAAACTATTGGAGAATTGCTTTCTAAATTAAGTCTCACCAAACTATTAGGAGATTTAATGAATTTTCTCACAAAAATAAAATTTTATAAATATTTTTCAAATAAAATCTCACCAAACTATTAGGAGATCTGCCTCAATGTAAGTCCTACCAAAGTATTGGAAAACTTTACTAATTTTCTTGAATAAAATACTATAATAAATATGACGATGGAGCCTCTTCAAGGTGAGACAATAGTCTTCATGAATACTCATGAGGTGAGAGAATTATCTTAAATTGCTACCAACCTATTGAGACAATTTTAAGACTAATTTTCAATGTTTAATATTTTGGTAAAAGCATAAACATTTTAAGGCTTGGATAATTTAGAATCAAACTGATACCATTCTTTGGATGGGTGCAGTAGGGGTGCTATAGCCTTTCCCAGGTGTAACTGCACTCTTGAACTTAAATTTTGATTTCCTAGATTAAAATCTACTATTTAAAGAAACCTAAGTCAATTTTGAGACTCTTCTTTAAAGAAAATAGATTCAATCAGGTGACCAATCACACTTAAACAAAAAAGATTAGTGGTGACTCCTCTAATTCATGTCTAGTGATGTGCTAGAATCACAGAATCGAGAAATGCCTACATTTGACCCTATTCCTATGAGCTACACATATTTGTACCAAGAGCTTTACAAGAACCATTTGATTCTTTCTATTCCTGCAAAACAACCCGAACCTCCCTATCCTAAATGGTATAACTTTATCGCTCACTGTGACTACCATTTTAGTGTGATGGGCCATTCCACCAAAAATTGTATCGCTTTAAAACATATGGTGCAAAGTCTAATCAAAGTGGGAATGATAAATTTTAATACCAGTAGAATCAAAGTGTCTAATGTTAGTGAAAATCCATTGCCCAATCATCCAGGGTCATAAATTTTGAGAGGTTGATTGGAATTACTTATCATCTTGGACTTTTTGAGAATATGAATCTTCTTTTATTACTTGGATTTCATTTTATTTTCATCATTTTAATAAAGTGATAAATTTGATATATTTTCATGACATTTTTTTTTTGTGAAACACCATTATTTATTTTTACCTTCTTATACCTTTTTCCATATCCATTCTTTGATTTCAAATAATAAATGTTTAGATAGTCGTGACAATAATTCAAGATTCGGTTTTGAAAACCTCATTCGATGATCTGATTAATAGATGAAAATTGTTGATTCATTAGGACTATTGAATAAAAAGATAAATTTGGAGAAGAATTTTGAAAATGACGCAATACATGATCTTTGTAATTGTTCACAAGTCTGCTCTTAGTCAGTGAATGTTCTTCATTAAGAGTATTCATGTTTAAAATGAGAAATGACCATCTTTCTTCTATTTTTTTTGGTAAGTTCAAGTTCGTCCAATACAATCTATGAAAAACTCCTTTCTATACTCATTGACAACATTGGCCAAGCCTTCCAACACCCTTATCTAGCTATGCCCACCTACTCAAGGCCAAGAGGGATATGACTATCATGAGCGAGGAACACTAAAAAAGCTCGGACCCCTTAAGCAGCTTAAGGTCTAGCTTTAACAAGTCTCATAAAAAAAATCGAGTAAAAGAAAAAGATTGATAAGCTAACAGCCAGGCTGAAAAATGTCTACATCAAAAAGGCATCAGTAGAGTCTATGAAGGAATAGGTTGAGCTAAAACTTAGTGATGTTCAAGTTGAGATAGTTAGCTGTGGTCCAAGCTTGAAGCTAGAGATAAGGAGAAAAAAAAATCGAAAAAGAAAGTCACTAAGAGGTTTTAAGCCTCTGGTGAATTCTTTAACCTCTCGGTGAAGTTTTCTAAAAGAATATTTTTGGTGCTTTTAAGTTGACGAATGATGAGATGCAATTCAAATTTATCGACCTTAACCTTGATCTTTCTGATATTGACTTGAATAATATCAAATCAAGGTTTTCTCTAAATCAATCAGATGAAAAAAAGAAAAAAAAGAGAGGGAGAAGGAGAGGGAGAAGAAAAAATGATGCATTGGATGGTAAGCTCAAGGCTGCTATACGCACTAAGCTGAGGAGAAACAAGCCAATATCGCTAATGCTGCTAATGGGGATGCTAATACTATTGCCACTGCTACTGATGTTTAGGGCTTTTTTTGTTTTTGTTAACTTTTGTAAATTTTTGTTCAAGTATGAGGTCAAATTTTTGTTATGACCTTAAAGACAAATCGTTGTAAACAATTTCTATCAATGATAATTTTTTTTGTATTGATTTGATTATGAAATGAAGAATTTATAATATTTTGTTTCAAAAATTTTAGTTCAATTTTATTTAATTTAAAATTTCTAAGTTTAAGCTTGAATAGCCATTTACAAGATAACCTCATGACTTAAGTACTGTGAAATTAGCTAGTATAATTTAGAATAATTGATTTGATTGAAGTAATTTAAAGTTTTAGCCCAGCTTGAGTGAGCTTAAATTCATTTGGAGTCTAAGGTCGGGTTCCATTTGGTTTGTTTATTCCTAGGTCCAAGGATTACGATGAACGTTATCATATTTTAGCCTTAAGTTTTAGGTTAGACATATCAGGTTAGAAACGTTGTTTTTGGGCTAATCAATGAATAAGGTCATCATAATTTTATTGACTTTTGGAATACAAGTATGAGCTCAATTTAATCCAAGCTACTAATAATATATTTCCAATATATTTGTGTTTCATGTTTTTAGTAAGCAACTGCCTTTCATATCCTGTAATCTATAAATCACATCATGGATGATCTTTTTAACCACATATGGTCCTTTCAGGTTAAAGTTAGCTTGCCACCCCAGTCATCAACTCTTGAGGCTTAAACCTTCATAAGTATCGTATCACCCTCCTTAATGTTTTTTCGTCAGACCTTTTTGTTAATAATTGGATACCCTTTGTTGTTAAGTTGCTATTCGTGCTAAAGCCCTTAGGGCCTCTTCATTTCCTTCTTCTGACCGTAACTCAACTTTTTAGCTCAAAAGATTGATCTTGATAGGTACTACAGCTTCTGTTCCAAATTTTAAGTGAAAGGGGATTTCTATTATAGGTATATTGGTGGTCGTTTTTAAGACCCATAGTATTCCGGGGAGGTCATTAGCCCACTTTCCCTTCACCTCATCTAATTTTTTTTTCAAGGTTTTCAATATTATCTTATTCGAGGCCTCGACCTATCCATTAGAATAAGGGTGGGTGAATGATGTAAACCTTAAGTCAATTTGGAGGTTTGAACACCATTCTTTAAACCTTGGATTTTTTGCATTGTTTGCCATTATCTGTGACTATGGACCGAGGTAAGCCAAACCTGTAGACTATATTCTTTTACATAAATTTTTTAACTTGACCTTCTGTTGTAGTGGCTAAAGCCTCAGCTTTAAGCTATTTTGTGAAGTAGTCTACCGCTATCAAAATAAATCTCATCTTACTTATGGTCGAGGTGAATAGTTTGAAGACATCTATTCTCCATTGTGTGAAGGGCCAAGGGTTGGTAATGGGAATGAGCTTAGTTAATGAAAGATGTTGAATGTGAGTGAACCCCTGGCATTTGTCACATCTTTTCACCAAATTGGTTACATCCCTTCTAATGATAAGCCAGTAGTAACCCTATCTAAGTACTCTGTAAGAAAGCTACTTAGGTTTGAGGTGGTTCCCATATATTTCTTCATGGATTTTCCTTAGCACGTAATTCATTCTTTGTCATCCATACATATCAGATAAGATAGGTTAAAAGATTTTTTATGCAATTTTGTATTGATCATCATGTATTGAGGAGCCTTCTTTATTAATGCTTTAGCTTGGGCCCTGTCATTAGGCAACTCTTTCTTGGTTAGGTATGTCTTGATCAGGGTCATCCAAGTTTTTTTTTTGTTTAATCTATTTTACAAGTTGCTTCTTTGTGCTTTTCTATATCAATTCTTCCACTAGACCTTAGCCCAAACTCTTTGTCATTATTCTTAAGACTAGTTTGGAGAGGGAGTCTGCCAATGAATTTTTATCCTCAGTATTTTTTTCACTTTGGCTTTTTGAAAGCTAGCGACGAGGGCAGGTGCTTTATCCAAATATTTACAGATTCTTTATTTTTTAGCTCTAAACTCACCATTTATCTGATCAATCACTAATTGAAAATTACTATACACGGTTATATGTTGGACATTTAGCTCGACTGCTAGTCTTAAATCAATTATCGGTGCTTCAAATTTCATTTTATTATTAGATGTCTTAAATCTAAACTTCAAGGTGTATTGATACTACAAGCTTTTTGAGCTGATCAAAATGAAGCCAGTATCGTCATTGTGGCTTATGACCGATCCATCAAAAAAAGGTTTTCACCTTTTTTTTTTTTTGTAGCTTTCTCATTCTTCTTAAGTTAGTTATCAGGATGGGCCGATGTGAGCTCCATAATGAATTTTGCCAACACTTAGGACTTTGGGTCAGACTTAGGAAGTATATGTAGGTTGAATTCACTAAGTTCTACAGCCCACTTAATCAATGTTGCTAATAGTTTTCACATCTGCAAGACCTGCCTCAATGGTTGGTCAGTCAATACGTGAATTGTGTGAGTTTAGAAATACGGTTTGAGTTTTCTAGCCTATATGACAATCACATAGGCTAATTTTTCTATCTTGATGTAATTCATCTTTGCCCCCATCAATACCCAATTTACAAAGTAGAACAGTCTTTACCTCTTTCTTTTTTTACAAACCAAGATCAAACTGATAGCCTGATCTGTGGCAACTAGATATAAGTACAAAGTCTCTTTGAAACTCGATTTCAAAAGGATAGGTAGAGATGATAAGAATTTTTTAAGTTTATCAAATATTTTTTGACATTGAGGGGTCCATTTGAAATCAAATATGTTTATGAAAATTTTGAAAAATAAAATATATCATTTTATCGACTTGAACATAAACTTGCTCAAAGTGACTATTCTTTTAGTTAGCCTCCATATTTTTTTCTTATTCAGTGTACTAACTAATCTTATGCTTTGTTTGTTAAATTTTGCATGATTCATACTCATATCATTAAGTTGCATAAGGAATATTTGCTTGAAAAGATAGTCCTTAACAAAGAGTTTTTCATGATGTCCACAGAATGACTAGTTTGCTCTTCATCTGTCTTAGCTCCCTACTAGTCACAAAATGAAGTAAATGTTTAGTCAAAAAAGATCTAGTAAAAGAAAGGGGATTGTCTACCAGTTGATCATGCTTTTACCTTGTCTAAAGAGATATCTCTCATCTTTAAACAAAATAATCTAGAAGACTTTGTTGATGTGTGAAAAAAGATGAGCCTATTAAGATAAGAACATTTTTGCTAGAGACATAGACACATAGCACACCTTCTTGTGGTGAATGTTGAGAATCAATTAATTAGAGTTGTAGTTCAATTTTGGGATCTTTTATACAAGTGTTTCATCTTTAATGAAATTAATATGATACCAACCATTTAAGAATATTTGACTTTGTTAGGTCTGCACCTCAAGGCTCTAAACAAAATATATGTTAAGAAACACAAGTTAAATTTCGTAAGAATTTGGTGAGTCTCCTAGATATAAACAAAGAGATTGTAGTTCACAAAAAAAAAAAAGAAAGTAAGGGCAGATCTACTTGTCTTGAAAGTTTTTTCTTGATTTTCTTGTGCAACGGTCCAATAATAAGCAAGGGTTAGATGTGTTTTCCTTATCTATATATGAAATGGTGATTTTTCCAAAGATTTTAGGTTACATTGAGATAACAGTGATTAACTTCTTCAAAGGTGTGGTAAATGGCTGCAAAACTTCACCGGTAATATTGGTAAAAACTATTAGATTGTTGAGTTATTGTCACCAGAATGGAAGGCGTTTCATAGGTTGTGCACTACTATTATATTTATGGATGAAAAGTCATTTTGTGTGTAAGAAAAATGCATTTTTGAAGCTTTACTTTCATAGTCGAGCTATAATTAAAGAATTTTGTGAAAGCAAGTGGCCAGAACAGAAGTCTAAGAAAAAATTGATGACTTTCTTTCAAAGGCTTATGAGCATCAATGTAAAATGGTTAGTCCCATGGATGAATTGGGAACCGATGTTATAATAGTCTAGAAAGGATATTACGATTCCATTTTTAGGCATATGAGGAGCAATAAGTTATACACCATTGCTACTGAGAAGACAGTTGAGGGCAGAGCAGTTTGACACAAATTTTGTTAGTCAAATTTTTCTTATAGTGAGCCAAAGGCATATCAGAAGAGTAATGATGTGATTAAAGCAGGAAAATGTCCTCAAATGGTGAGTCATGGATCTTTCACTAATAAAGCCACTCATGGGCACTTGGTTTGGAAAGCAAGACAAGGAAAAGAAGTTGTATTCACCCTTGAAGACTTTCAACAACCAATAGGTGAAAAGCTTGAAGAAATACCATTAGAATTAGAGCTTGCGAAAAGAAAGTTTGAGGTTAAAAAAGATAAGCTAAAACAATAGATCTATAAGCTTCAAGAAGAGAAGAATCAATGAAAAGATAGAGCTGAAAAACAAGAAGTCAAGGTTTGCAAAACAAAAAAAAATAACTTCGAAAATTGAAAAAGCATTTTTTAGGTAAAAATAATTTCAAAAAATTTTTGAGAAAAAGTTGAAGTATTAAGTTTTTTTAAATAAATAATATTTCAAAAAATATTTTGAGGAAAAGTTGAAGTATCAATTTTTTAAATAAAAAAAATTTTAAAAATGTTTTGAGAGAAAGTTAAAATATCAATTTTCCTTAAATAAAAAATATTTCAAAAAATGTATAAGAAAAAGTAAAAGTATAAATTTTCTTTAAATAAAAAAATGTTTCAAAAAAAATATTTGAAGAAAAGTTGAATTATCAATTTTCCCAATATAAAGAATATTTCAAAAATATTTAAGGAAAAAGTCGAAATAATAAATTTTCCTTAAATAAAGCATTATTTTTTCTAAAATAAAATAATAAAGGAATTTTTAAGAAAATTTTGAAATATCAATTTTTCTTGAAATTTAATTTTTTTAAAAATAAATATTAAATAATCCGATGACATAATTTTTGCAAGAGAAAAAGTAGTTTCCTTATATACTCTTAAAATGAGATAATTTTATTAATTTTTTGCCAAAATATGTTGTTAATTAAGAACAATTCTTAATAATTAATTATATAGTAAAATTTTTTAAGGCTTAATGGATAACACGAAAGAATTGATATCATACTTTGATGAGCGTTATGAGGATGCTATAATATTTTTCATACATAACCATATTTCTGGATCTGACTTGATTTCGTAAACTAAAATTTATTTTTTAAAAATATCTAAGTCAAACTTGATACTTTTTTTTAAAAATAAGATAAATTTAGTCAAGTGACTAATAACATCTAAACAAAAAAAATTAATGACAATTTTTAAGTTATATCTAATAATAAGTTCATAGATTTGTACTTTATGGCACTTTGTACTTGATAGTTAACGTCTCATTAAACAAATAATATCTTTGTGCTGTATGTTTTAACTTAAAATTTTTGTGTTCATATATAAGACTAAATTTTTTTATATATCCTTTTTTGAATTACTGAATTAATAATTTAAATGAGTAAATTGTGAATTAATTATTAATTATAATGAGTAAATATTTTTCTAAAGGGTTGTTTATAAAACTAGGCTCTTACACCCTCAAACTAGGCCACATCATTTGTTTTTTGAATTTTTTTTATACCTTTAAAATAAATTACTTCACACTCGCTAGCCTTTTCTCTTGTATCTAAAATTTGCTACTCTTTTTTACAGTTTAGTATATTCAAACTCTAGTTGAAAAGCTTAATATTAGACTTAATAATTTTAAATAAAACAAATAATATGATAAAAAAAATATGAAAAAAATATGAAATAGAAATAATTTAAAAATTTAATATAAATTATATATAAATTTAACAAAAACAAAATATATATATTTTATGTTAGATGTATCAATATGAATCTTGACATAATTTTTATATTTTATAAATATTGAACATAAAATATACAAATATGTAAGGGATTAAGTGTGGTAAACTTTATTTTAAAACTTAAAAAATTTGATGTTGCGATATGTGATTAGAGAGTATAAATATGTAATTTTATTGACAGCACATCCTCATAGAATTTTAACTCTAAAAAATTTACAATTACTTTCTGAAGGTTTTTTTTTACCATTATATCTGAAGTCTTTTGATATCATTTTGCACCATGAAAAAAAATGCTATTGAAATCCAACAAATAATCTCTATTAAGTTAGCAAACTCATTAATGACATTAACGGAAATGGCGGGTTTGCATTTGGTCTCAACCTTTAAGCAGAAACCACAAAAGAATGGCAAAGCGAGGAACCCTCCAAATGTCATATTTACATTCTCTTCGGGACCAATTGCCTTATAAATTGGTGCGCTTTCAGGTCCCAAAACTCAACCACACACTTAAACAACATTAAAAAATGACAGGAAAAAGAATCGTAAACATTGAAGTTCGTGCAGCAATCTGCACCATTATTCTCCTTGCCCCAGTTGTTCTCTCGCAGAATTCACCACAGATACCAGCTGATAAATCCCAAGTGAATGCTTGGTTTAACGCCAACATCAAGCCTGCCTCAGCGAGGGCTGGCACCCTAGACCCAGCCCTTGTTCAAGCTGAGGCTGAACCTCATGTCATAAAGGTGAGAAAAGATGGCAGTGGAGATTTCGACACCATAACCAAAGCCATTGCGAGCGTTCCATCTGGGAACACCAAACGTGTGATTATATCTATTGGAGCTGGATCTTATCGCGAGAAAATCACAGTTGAGCGAACTAAGCCATTCATTACATTTTACGGTGATCCCAAAAACATGCCAAATTTGACATTTGACGGTACGGCAAGGCAGTATGGAACCTTAGACAGCGCCACACTTATTGTTGAGTCTGATTACTTTGTGGCTGCAAATACCGTTATACTGGTAAACGTTAAACATCTCTCATTGCATATATGGTTTATTTTCTATCTTGTGATGAAGTTTTCTTAATTTATTATATATATATATATATATATATTTCTCGGCATATAGAATACTGCTCCGAGGCCAGACGGGAAAATGGTGGGAGCACAAGCGGTTTCCCTGAGAATCTCCGGGGACAAGGCGGCTTTCTATAACTGCAAGCTCATTGGTTTCCAGGATACTTTGTGTGATGACAGGGGCAACCATTTTTTCAAGGATTGCCACATTCGAGGCACTGTTGATTTCATTTTTGGAAGCGGAAAATCTTTGTATCTGGTATGGAAGATCAACATATGCAAATTTTACCTGCTAATATGAAATATGATACCATATTTTGACTGGAAAGTTTTGGATGAAAACTTGGATGCAGGGCACGGAATTATACGTAGAGGGCGATACGGGACTTACAGTAATTACAGCACAAGCGAGGGAAAGTGCATCGGAGAACACTGGTTATTCCTTTGTACATTGCAGCGTTACTGGAACAGGAAACGGCACATATCTGGGCAGGGCCTGGAAGACCAGTCCTAAAGTTGTGTTTGCCTATACTGACATGAGCAGTGTCGTCCATCCTGCTGGATGGTCTTTTAATTTTAAACCAGAGCGAGCCAAGTAATCTAAATTAATCTTCATAATTTTCAAATCCTTTATATTTTTGGTACACTAAGATAAGCTAAGAATCGTTATTTTGGCTTATTTTACAGAACTGTTTTCTATGGAGAATTCAAGTGCACGGGACAAGGTGCAGCTCCCGGTGGGCGAGCGCCATTCACCAAGCAGCTAACTGAGGCAGAAGCCAAACCTTTCCTGGTTCTTGATTATGTTGGTGGCACCAAATGGTTGCTTCCTCCTCCGAAGCTCTAAATATCAATTGCCTGTTAATCAGGGATTTAAATTATAATAGTGGTCACATTTTTTGTTATATTATGTTAATCGCTTTTTCATATATAATGGAAATCATTATTATCATTGTAATCATCATTATCGTAAATTTTATTTAATATTACATAATTTATTATAAAATATAATAATTATAATTATATTTATAATCTAAAAACTCTTATTTTATTTTTAAAATAATTTATAACACTTTATGTTTTCTGCTTTCTTAAAAAAAATTATTCATAATTTTATTTAGATTATAATAAAGCATCCATATTCGGTTTAGTAGCAAATCTTTATTTGAGGCAAGTTCATATTTAATATTAACTCTAAACAAATCAAATATTAACAAAATATAATATGTTAAGTGCGAAGCATCTATATTTAATAATATTACAAACTTAAAAATATAATGATTTTAAATTCCATCAACTACAATTGTTGAGATATACTTCAAAATTTACCACATGGTAGAATGATGAGAATGATCAAATTCTCTATCTTCCCTTTGAGAGTCAAATGTGGCCTTTGTTCTTTATACATTTGAGATGGAAGATATATTTGAGAATGATACATTTGTGGTGGGGGATACATTTGTGGTAGAGGATAAATTAGAGATGGAAGATACATTTTTGGTGGGTAATAACCATATGAAATAGATAACCATGAGGAGGTTGAAAATTAGGTGGTTCTGGGATAATAATGTTCTTGAATACTAGCAAATGATTCACTATACTCAAAGTTACTAGATTTGATCTCCTACTTTAAAATGAATAACCTCGAGAAATATCATAATTTCTTTTGATCGAGTTGTATATGTGCTTTTATCCCCACTAAATTCAATAGATAGATTTATTTCATATTCTGTCATGTTAATAGAGTTAGGGAGTGCCAGTCACTAAGCAGCTAATTGAGGCAGAAGCCAAACCTTTCCTCGTTGTTGACTATATAGATGGCACCAAATGGTTGCTTTCTCCTTCTAACCTCTAAAGCAATTGCCTATTAATCAAGAGCCATATAAATGGTCTAGTATATCTTATGAATTAATAGGACTACAACTTTGTTTCAAAAATTAATTAATAGTGCCTATGAATCGAATAATACATCATTATAATTCTTTTCTTCTATTTATTATTTTTTCTATTTGTTTGTGTCGAGCTCCAATGTAGGGTATTTTTGAAAGGACAGAAAACTAGAAGAGAGCTATTAGGTTTAAAGGTAGTTAGTGTTCCTTACGTTTGCACTCCAATACATAAGATAGAAGTCAGGATGAAAAAGGTCGAAATGAGAGAAAGATAAAGGATCAAGACAAAATGAAACCTGGGATGATAATGCTTGAATGCCTACATTTATAAATGAGAAGTAGTGGGCCAATGGAGGGGACAATAATGACATGACCAAATTGATGTGGCACTAAGTGTGTCAGACCAATTTAACATGTTAGGTTTGCACAAATGTTCAAAATGCCCTTGGCTATCTACCAGGGGCTTCTAATGTAGGAAAATGTCATTATATATATATCTTTTAGACCACTAAATACCCCTAACATTCTATCTTCCACCAAGTAGTCTGAATATCAGATTGTTGGGTGTGCAATTAGTTCATTTCGCATAGGTCAGCCAACTTAAAAAAGGTCCTAAGAAATCTAAGCTCTTGTAGCCGAGATCGACATAGAGGTCAGCAATAAGAGGCAATTCACCTTTTACTATATGGGCTGACCTAGTGTGAGTCTGATCTTGCACGTGTGCTTTGGATTGAGTGCATGGTTGATTTCAAAGTTGTCGAAGTGTCATTTATCCAAAATGATCCGAGTTTAGGATGGGAGCTCATATGGTTGATGTGGGATTTAGACACTTTTTAGAAGTTTGAATTTGAGTCCTTGTTTTGAATTTTGGTGATGAATCGACCGTCAATTTACTAAGCTAGTTCGACTTAGAGAGTCATTCGATCTGACCGAGTCCAGCGGTTGAAGTCGCATTAGAGAAAGAGAGAGATAGTTTAGGTGGCAAAATGCAAAATGAGAAAGGTGAAAATACATTTTCCAACGGTGCTTTAACACATGGCATAATTTGGGCCATTTATCTGATCTAAGACTCGACTATGTAAAGGGCTATTGGGGCCATCATTTTCCACTTTTTTACTTTCTTGCTCTCTATTTGATCTAAAATTTTTAACCTCAAAAACTTTTCTTCTTTCCAACCTTGCTATTCTTTTTCTTTCATTTGTTCTTTATATTTTTCTTAATACATTCTCTCTTCATCATGTCTTCTAGTTTTACTTCTAAGAAGGTTTAGAGTTTCAAGATAGAGCTTGGGGGGTCAACTCAGCAAAATGATGATGACTTAGTCCCACAAGCCATTGAAGGTTGGGGCTATCACAAGATGGCTTACTAGCTCAACCTCATGTCTAAGAAAATAAGGAGAGAGATAGTTTGGGTGGAAAAATTCAGAGTGAGGTAGGTGAAATGACATCTTCCAACTGTGCTTAGACACATGGCATAATTCGGGCCTTCATTTTTCACCTTTCTGCTTTCTTACTCTCCATCTAATCTAAAATTTTTAACCTCAAAAGCTTTTCTTTTTTTCGACCTTACCATTCTTTTCCTTCCATCTATCCTCTCTATTTTTCTCAGTACATTCTTGTAGACACCCCATTTTGTTCGAAAATATTTTTTTAGAATTAGACTTTAACTGTAATTGAGAGATTTTTTTGATTTAATTCCAAAATCAATTGGCATTAATAATGATGTAGAGAGGTTATCGAGATTTAATTCCATAATCAATTCACATTAAAATGATAGGGAGAGATTTTTGGGATTTGATTTTAGAATCAATTCTCATTAAAACTGAAACCAAATAAAATCATAGATTTAAGGGGAATTGATTGAGCATGAATTCTTATATAAATTTGTGATCAAAGTAAAGGGGGAACATTCAGAAAAAAAGATTATGCAGAAACTCTTAAGAGAAAAGAAAGAAATTTGTTTAGCAACGAAGAGGTTTAAGGTTCTGAGTTTGGTTTGTTTAGATTTTCTAGAATTGGGATTTGGTGTTTTTGGGTTTGAATTTCTATAGGGTTTTGCATTCTAGGGATTTCTGAGTTCAGTTTTCCAGACAATTTGTTAGGTTTCTGAAAATTTTTTGTTGACTATTAGGATTTATTCGTCTATTTCTAGAAATCGATTAGAGAGAAGATAGATGAATGACCATTTTAGAAAGAGAGGCATACTCAAACATTTATGAATAAAAGCCTAAAGTTTGAGGCACCCAGATCTATGTAACCATGTATAACTCGACCTGATTGTAGGTATTCTCTTTCCCTTTTCGACTCCATTTTCTGTTTTGATTTTATTTTTCTTATTTTATTTTTTTTATTTTGTTTATTTTTATTTACTCTTGCTCTTTCTTATTTTAAATTGAAAAATATATTACTTATTATTATAATTTTTTTCTTTGTACTTATTTATGAAAAAAATAAAATAATCTTTTCAAATAAATTCATTAATCTTACCAAACTATTGGAAATTTTTCATAAATTTAAATTTTATGAAATCCACCAAACCATTGAGAAATTCCATAAATAAATTTCAAAAAGATAAAAACATAATTTTTATCCTCCAAACTATTGGAGAATTGCTTCCTAAATTAAGTCTCACCAAACTATTAGGAGATTTAATGAATTTTCTCACAAAAATAAAATTTTATAAATATTTTTTGAATAAAATCTCACTAAATTATTGAGAGATCTGTCTCAAAGTAAATCATACTAAAGTATTGGGAAACTTTACTAATTTTCTTGAATAAAATACTATAATAAAATCCGACGATGGAACCTCTTTAAGGTGAGACTATAGTCTTCATTAATACTCCTGAGGTGAGAGAATTATCTTAAATTGCTACAAACCTATTAGGACAATTTTAGGACTAATTTTCAATATTTAATATTTTGGTAAAAGCATAAACATTTTAAGGCTTGGATAATCTAGAATCAAATTGGCACCATTTTTCAAATAGGTGCCGTAGGGGTGCTATAGCCTTCCTCAGGTGTAACCGCACTCTCGAACTTAAACTTTGATTTCTTAGATCAAAATCTACTATTTAAATATACCTAACTCAATTTTGGGACTCCTCTTTAAAGAAAATAGATTCAATCAGGTGGCCAATCACATATAAACAAAAAAGATTGGTAGTGACTCCTCTAATCCATGTCTAGTGGTAGATCCACGGATCTATATGTTATGACAGTTTGGTGACTCCATTGGGGACATCGAGAGTTAGGCTAGTAAATGATTTCTTGTTATCCAAGCCTTGCTTAATAAATTTGAGATTATTTTTTTCTTTCCTATTTTTTTTTTCATTGTTTATATTATGTTTAGTTATTCACCTGTATATATCTGTCATTCATTTTCATGTGCATAACATAAGCTCTCTACTCAATCTCTACCATTGGAGGGAGTGAAATACCTATGTTCTCGTGAGATTTCATGCCTTTCTATGGACCTGCAAAATGCTTTCACTCAAATTGAATCCTTTTCGCTTGTAGCCTATAATGGGCGAGGATTGGGGTGCCTTACTAGTCTGTAATGGACTATGATGTAAGGAACAATTTGAAAACCTTTTAGAGGTAATCCAAACCACATATAATTAACTTCAAGAGCCTAACCATAGATAGAGCCGTGTCCTTTCACCCTTTATAGTTAACCCAAATCTAAGGTCATGTTGCTATTTTACTTACTTTATGTTGTTTATTCTTTATTTTTTATTGAGGCGACTAATTGATTTTTTTGTCTTTTTTTATTTTTTTATTTTTATACATATTCATAAACATACATGCAGATTGCATATTATGCTTACTAACCTTTTTTTATTGTGTATGCATGCATTCATGCACCACTGTATTTAGTCTCATGCATAATCTGAGGGTTCCATAAACATCGTTTTAAATTTGCACATTGTGAGAAATTAAGATTTAAGGATAGCCCAACACCAGTACTATACTCAAGCTAGAGCTAAGAAAATAGAGCAAGATAATGCAAGTGTCTCAAAAGGATAGAAAAGGTCGAGGTGATACTTGAAGAGAAATTAAGCAAGATTCTGAAAGCTCTAGAAAAAATAAATAGAGGGAAAGCAGTAGAAAAAGATATCTTATATGAAGATACTAAGCCATTGTATCCTTCAGGTTTCACCCTGCATCAGGCCTAACCCATTCCCAGCTTTCAGCAACAATAAACGACGATCCCAAATTACAATCAAAGGAATGTTCAAATCCATATCAATCCTATTTTCACTAAAAATGTAGATGAGCTCATCTAAATTCCCAAAATGGATGAAACTAAAGAGGAAGTGAAGTTATAGATAGCTGTGTCACCGAAAGACTCTAAGATTGATCAAGCTATAAGGACGATAGAAGAAAGACTATGGGCTATAAAAGGCATTGATTTCTATAGATCCATGGATGCTTCCGACCTTTGTCTAGTTTTAGATGTTGTAATTCCTCTAAAATTTAAGGTACCAAAATTTAATAAATACGATAGTACTAAGTGCCCTATTACACATATCATAATGTATTGTCATAAGATGCAAGCATATGCCAGCAATGAGAAGTTGTTAAAGCATGTGTTCTGGGATAGCTTAACCAGGTTTGTTGTATGATAGTATGTCCGCATTAAGTCATGAAAGGATTTGACTCGATCTTTCATCAACCAATACCACTACATTATAAACACGACTCCTAATTGCCTTTGTTACAAGGTATGGAGAAAAATATTTGAATCATTCAAAGAGTATGCCCAAAAATAAAGAGATGTCGTTGCTCAAGTACAACCTCGCTTGACAAAAAAAATGATAGTATTATTTATAAGCACTCTAAACTCACCATAGTACAAGAAAATGATAGGGAACATGATTAAGAATTTTGTCAATATGGTGATTTCAGAGGAGATCATTGAAAATGAAATCAAGAGTGAAAAATTGAAAGAATGAGAATCTTCTGTTGCTAAAAAGATGCTTAAGAAAAAAAAAGTAAGACCCAAATTATGAGTTTTGACAGACAGTAATAAAAAAACTACCCTCAGCCAATCTATCTCACATATCATTTTTTTACAAGTCATGCTTCTGTTGTACTCTACTAGTCAACTTTACGACCTTCTTATCCATCCACACCTAATCCCTCTATTCGTCTAACTACCCTAACAAGTGGTGTGCGAGAATCACAGAATTGGGAAAAGCCTACATTTGACCATATTCCCATGAGCTACACATATTTGTACCCAGAGCTTTACAATAACCATTTGATTCTTCCTATTCCTGCAAAACAACCCGAACCTCCCTATCCTAAATGGTATGACTTTATCGTTCATTGTGACTACCATTTTAGTGTGATGGGCCATTCCACCAAAAATTGTATCCTTTTGAAACATATGGTGCAAAGTCTAATCAAAGTGGGACTGATAAATTTTGATACCAGTAAAATCACAGTGTCTAATGTTAGAGAAAACCTATTGCCCAATCATCCAGGTCATAATTTTTTAGAGATTGATTGGAGTTGCTTATCATCTTGGACTTCTTGAGAATATGAATCTTTTTTTATATACTTGGATTTCATTTTATTTTTTATCATTTTAATAAAGTGATAGATTTGATGTATTTTCATGACATTCTTCTTTTGTGTGAAACATCATTATTTATTTTAACCTTCTTATACCTTTTTTCATATCTATTTTTTTATTTTGAATAATGAATGTTCAGACAGTCGTGACAATAATTCAAGATTCAATTTTGAAAACCTCAATCGATGATTCGATTAATAGATGAAAATTGTTGATTCATTGAGAATATTGAATAAAGGATAAATTTGGAGAAGAATTTTAAAAATGATGCAATACATGATCTTTGTAATTGTTCACAAGTGTACTATTAGTTAGTGAATGTTCTTCATTGAGAGTATTCATGTTCAAAATAAGAAATGGCCATCTTTTTTTTATTTTTTAAAAAAAGTAAAATCATTATTTACTATCCTATTTGATCCTATTAAAAATTTCTTTTGAGAAACCCTAATCAAGGATCACCCCTATGCTGTGGGCAAAATTTGAGAAGCTTGCTTATCCTTAATGATTGCAGGGGCAAAGCCCTATGGTGCTTAAGTTTTTCTTGAAAAATAATGAAAAAAGAAAAGAAAAAGAAAAAAAATTGAAAAAATGAAGAAGAAATTGATGGGGTAAAATGTCAAAGTGCTCCATATGAAAAAATGATCCTTGGTTTGATTACCCTACAAATACAATTTGGGCCTGTTTTATTCATTTCTTTGGCAACCTTTACCCTAGACTACGTTACATCCCTTAAAAGTCAATTTTGATCGAATGTAAATACTTGATTTGAAGAATCAGGAATTGAATTAGGGTGGGTGTGCCATTGGATTGTTTGAAGCTTTGATCAAAGTGTCATTGATGAATAAAAGGGAAAGAGAAATAAAAAAAAAATGAGAAAAAGGTGTGCAAACAAAAAAAATTAAAAAAAAAACAAAAAAAAATTACAAAAAAAAAGAGAGCAAAAAAGAAAAAATAAAAAAGAAGGAAAAAAGAAGGCTTAGATCGAAAACCCGAAATGGCGATTTAAGTAAAGATGAAAACTTAAAAACACAACTCCATATGAAAGTCCCAGGAATGAGGATGATATTGATGGAATCACGTTTTTGATTGAGAATTCTGAGTTTGAGTTTAAAATTATTTAAGTAATCATTATTTTGGATGTTAATGTTCTATTTGAATAAATCATAGCATTTTGTCCTTGTTCACCCTTGAGTTGTTCTTGGCCTTACCTTTTGTTCTTTCAGTAATAAAAGCTCATTTTTCTTATCCTTTACCAAAAAAGCATTCCTTAAATAAATTAAGGAAATGTACCATGTTTGTCACTGATTTGAATGATGGTAAATAAATGAATGACATTTTTCGTAAAGAGTTATTCATTCTTTTGAAAAAAACCTAAGATGAGATAAATGAAATAAACATGAGAAAATGATTTACGATAAGGCAAATTAGGTGACCTTGTGATGAACCCAGTGATAAATTGGTTGACACGACTTGTGAATTGTGACCAGATGAAAAAAATGACATAGATCAACTGACAAAATTTACTTTGAGACTATTAATATTGAAAAACTAAAAAGGACTCATGGAGTCTTGAACAATTTGTCACCGCAATTGAAATTTCATGACATTAGCATTATAAACATTACGTTCATATTTGTATCCTAGATAGGACATGCATTTGCATCGTTGCAATATCATCATCATTCATTTTTTATCTCAGCTCAATTTAGATCATTTTTTTAACTCACAGTTTCATCGCTATCAATCATCTTCGACCTTGACTCAAACCTGGTCACTTTATTTTTTGACTTACGATTTCATCTCGGTCAATCATTTTTTACCTTGACTAGGTCTTGATAACTTTATTTTCCTAACTTACGACATGATCTTGGTCATTCATCTTTGACCTTAATTCAATCCTAGTCATTTTCAGACTTGTGGCATTGTCTCGATCATTCGATCTCGACTTAGTCCAGATCATTTTTTTTACTTGCGACATCGTCTCGGTCATTCATCTTTAACTTCAACTCGATCTTGGTTGCTTTTAGACTCGTGGTATCATCCCGATCATTCGATCTTAGCTTAGTCTAGATTATTTTTTTGACTCACTGTATAATTTTGATCATTCATCTATGACCTCGACTCGGTCTTGGTTGTTTTCAGTTTAGTGACATTATCCTGGTCATTCATATACAACCTTGACTTGATCTTGATCGCTTTCAAACTTATGGCATTGTTCCAGCCATCCTATCTTGGCTTGGTTTAGATCATTTTCCTGACTCATAGTATCATCCTGGTAATTCATCTATGATCTCGACTCAGTCTTGGTCACTTTCAAACTCGTAATATCGTCTCAATTATTTGATCTCAGTTCAATCCAGATCTTTTTTTTTTTACCTTTGTGAAACTTGAAATCTTGTGAATTTAAAAGTCCTGGTGAACCTAGAATATTTGTAAATCTAAAACCTTTAAAAAACTTGAAAACTTATGAATATTCTTTTTGCAAATATGAAAGTCCTTGCAAACTTAAAATCTTTGCAAATCTAGAACCTTTTTAAAACTTGAAATATTGCAAATCTTTCATTCTTGTGAATCTGAAAACCTTTACAAATCTTGAATCTTTGCAATTTTATTAAACTTGGAATATTGGGATCTTTCAACTTCTATCATGGAACCTCATAAATTTTTGAATGTCCAAATTCTGAATTTTTGGTTTTAAAGCTGAAATTATGAACTTTGTTTTTTTGACCTACAGTTCAATCCCAGTCACTCATTTCAATCTCGGCTCAGTCTAGATCATTTCTTATTTTGTAGTTTAGTCTCGATTATTTTGGCATACTTTGATCACTTTTTAAATCTCAGCTTTCAGACTTGAACAAAATGGATGTCTTTTATCTTTATGCAATTTCTGTTCCATAGAAAATGCACAAAAAGAGGCAGCTGTAGATATCCCATTTTATCTAGGAATTTTTTTTTGAAATTAGGCTTCAATTGTAATTGAGAGATTTTTAGGATTTAATTCCATAATCAATTCACATTAAAATGATAAGGAGAGATTTTTTAGATTTGATTTCGAAATCAATTCTCATTAAAACAGAAAATCAAATAAAACCATAGATTTAAGGGGAATTGATTGAGCATGAATTCCTATATAAATCTGTGATCAAATGGAATGAGACATTCAG
Organism: Durio zibethinus; assembly: GCF_047325235.1. Classification (NCBI taxonomy): domain Eukaryota; kingdom Viridiplantae; phylum Streptophyta; class Magnoliopsida; order Malvales; family Malvaceae; genus Durio; species Durio zibethinus. The sequence continues at coordinate 17,781,383 of NC_143187.1, forward strand.
AAAAAAAGATTATGTAAAAACACTTGAGAGAAAATAAAAAAATTTATTTAACAACCAAGAGGTTTTATGTTTGAGGTTTGGTTTGTTTAGACTTTTTAGAATTGGGATTTGGTGTTTTTGGGTTTGAATTTTTTTAGGGTTTTGCATTCTAGGGATTTCTGGGTTTAGTTTTCTAGACAATTTGTTAGGTTTTTGAAAATTTTATGTCCACTTTTGGGATTTATTCATCTATTTTTGAAAATCGATTAGAGAGAAGATAGAAGAATAACCATTTTAGAAACAGATGCATACTCAAACACTTCTGAATAAAAGCTTGAAATTTAAAGGACCTAGATTTATGTGTTTTATCATGCACAACCTGACCCAATCGTAGGTATTCTCTTTCCCTTTTCCATTCCATTTTCTGTTTTGATTTTATTTTTCTTATTTTATTTTGTTTATTTTTATTTACTCTTGCTATTTCTTATTTTAAACTGAAAAAATATATTACTTATTATTATGATTTTTTTTCTTTGTACTTATTTATGAAAAAAATAAAAAATCTTTTAAAATAAATTCATAAATCCTACCAAACTATTGGTGAATTTTCATAAATTTAAATTTTATGGAATCCACCAAACTATTGGAAAATTCCATAAAAAAATTTCAAAAGGATAAAAAATAATTTTTATTCTCCAAACTATTGGAAGATTGCTTCATAAATTAAGTCGCACCAAACTATTGGGAGATTTACTGAATTTTCTCACAAAAATAAAATTTTATGAATATCTTTCAAATAAAATCTCACTAAACTATTGAGAAATCTGCCTCAAAGTAAATCTTATCAAACTATTAGGAGACTTTATTGATTTTCTTGAATAAAATACAATAATAAATCTGATGACAGAACCTCTTCAGGGTAGGATAATAGTCTCCATGAATACTCCTGAGGTGAGAGAATTATCTTAAATTGCTACCAAACTATTGGGATAATTTTAAGACTAATTTTCAATATTAATATTTTGGTAAAAGCATAAACTTTTTAAGGCTTAGATAATTTGAAATTAAACTGGTACTATCTTTTGTATGGGAACCGTGAAAGTGCTATAACTTTTTCTATATGTAACTGTACTTTTGAACCTAAACTCTAGTTTCGTTAATCAAAATTTACTATTTAAAGATACCTAAGTCAATCTTGAGACTCCTCTTTAAATAGGACAGATTCAATCAGGTGGCCAATCACACATAAACAAAAAAGATTGGTGGTGACTCCTCTATTCTATGTCTAGGGATAGGTCCATGGATCTATACATTATGACAATTCTCTTTTCATCATGTCTTTTAGTTTTACTTTTAGAAAGGTCGAGAGTTTTAGGACAGAGCTTAAAAGAGTCAGCTCAGGTAAGACAATGATGACCTAGTCCCACCAGTTATTGGAGGTCGAGGCTATCATAAGATGGCCAACTGGCTTAACCTCATGTCTAAGAAAATGCAACAATAAAATGATTAGAGTGCTAAAGTAAAAGAAGAACAGGTCTTGAGCATGAAAAGCTATGTGCTCAGATCGATTTTGATTTGAAAAATCCATCTCATTTCTTTGTCTCTCATATCAGTCTGTCTTTTATGGTCGACCTTCCTTCATTTTTGGCTGTTCCCCCTTTTGGGGTCTAGTATCATGAACTTTCTCTTTCTTTTGCTCTCTCACCCATAAATGCTCATGTTTTCTCTTATATTCCTCTTTGGTCAATTTTTGTTAACATCACTTTTTCTTTTGAAGGGTTTCTTATTCTCCTATCTTCCCTCAAAGTCATGATGCTCTTAGTGATTGCTTTATATCGAAATCCTATTCTTGCTCAGAACTTTGAGTCTTCTAGTAGTGAAGACTTTGAGGATGAGAAATGTTTTAAAGAGGAACAGCAGGAGAAGGTGCCCTTACTAGGGAAAATGGTGAAAAGGTAGATAGTTCTTAGGAATAGGACAAATTGGTCGAGGTTATTGTATATATTTTTATGACCTCGATATGATCTTCAAAGATGTGATGATGGAACTAAAAGGCATGGCCAATCTTGAGTACTGTCCCAATATATGTTCAACTCATCACGTCCATGCTTTGGTGATGAATTTTTGTTTTCCCAAATAAAGGTAGAGCATATTAGTACCAAACTTCTCAAATCAGGTCACCGATAAGTTAAAGCCTTATTGGCTCTGGGTATGTTAGGATTCATTTATGGTCGGTCTAAGATTTCCACTTCATTATTTATTTGTTTCCATTTTTAGTTTTTATAATTTAGTTATCACTCAGCTCACTTTTAACTCTATATAGTACATAGTAAGTTTTATTATTTTTTATCAACATTTAGGTATTCTTATTGATCTCTCTTTATTAAAAAAAATTTTCTATTAAAGGCATCCAGTGATAAGAGGTGGTACTCAATCCAATAAGAAGTTATTTGCTGATTGCCTAAGCTCTATCAAAATCAAGAAGCTACCTTTCTTCTATCTCTAAAAGTAAAAATAAAAATAAAGATGATAAAATTGAAGTTGAGGTCGAGATCGAGATCAAGGCCTGAGAGATAATAAATGAGCTTGGCAATTTTGTAGACTTGTTTGTTGCTTCGTTGATCTTAGACTTATCAGATCAAGATAAAATGATAGACTACACTCGTAAGGGGAGCTTGTCATAGATGTTTATGAGCTAACCTCCCTTAAAGTAATAAATTAGATGAAGTACTGATGCAAGTGTAAGGTAACCTTATAGGATCTTTATTTTGTCTAATTTTTTATCAAACTTTTAGCTCAGCTTTATAGAGATGTCTTTCAACAAAGACTTCCACTTCTTCCTCTTTCAACATGAGCCTAAGCCCAAGAAGCTTTAAAGTAAGAAAATTTAGCTCGATGGCCCCTCTCTAGAGGGGAATAAAGTCACCAACCCCGTAACGGGTTAGCCACTCAACATTATTTTACCACCAAGAAACATAAGACCATTAGACACCGAGAGCTTTCATCGATAGCTCTTCCTTCTACGAAGAAGCCGAGGATTGAGGCCTCTTCTTTCACCTTAGAGATTCTAAAGTCTAAGGTGTAAAGGTCCAGCTCGAAAAAGGTCTATAAGAGTTTAGAGTACACTTAGTTGACAACCCTATTAAAAACTCTGATGTGGCTAGAAGGTTCTATAAGGTTGTGGTTTCTCCCAATGGTAAGTATTACTTAACTTCAGCATAGCCCTTTCATTATACTATTTTTTTTGCTAAGTTTAAGTTTGTCTTATATAGTCTATCAAAAACTCTTTTTTGTACTCGTAGATAACATTGGCCAAGCCTTTCAACACCTCTATCTAGCTATGGCCCACGTATTCAAGGCCAATAGGGATATGACTATCATGAGCAAGGAACATTAAAAAATCTTAGACCCCGAAAGTAGCTTAAGGTCTAGCTTCAACAAGTCTCATAAAAAAGAAATCGAGTAGAAGAAAAAGATTGATGAGCTAACGGCCAGGCTGGAAAACATCTATATCAAGAAGGTCTCAACAGAGTCTATGACGGACTAGGTTGAACTAAAATTTAGTGATGCTCAAGTTGAGATAGTTAGCTAAGGTCCAAGCTTGAAGTTAGAGATAAGGAGAAAGAAAAACTAAAAAAGAAAGTCACTAAAAGGTTTTAAGTCTCTGGTGAATTCTTCAACCTCTCGGTGAAGTTTTCCAAAGATAATGTTTTTTATGCTTTCAAGTTGACGAAGGATGAGATGCAATTCAAATTTATCGACCTCAACCTTGATCTTTTTTATATTGACCTCAATAATATCAAATCAAAGCTTCCTCTAAATCAGTCAGATGAAAAAAAAAAAGAAGAGGGAGAAGATAAAGATGATGCATTGGATGATAAGTTCAAGGTTGCTATACGCATTAAGCTGAGGAGGAACGAGCCAATATCGCTAGTGCTACTACTAGAGATGCTAATACTGCTACCCTTGCTACTGATGTTTAGGGCTTCTTTTTTTTGTTAACTTTTGTAAATTTTGTTCAAATATGAGGTCAAATTTTTGTTATGACCTTAAGGATAAATCATTGTAAACAATTTCTATCAATGATATTTTTTTTTGTATTGATCTGATTATGAAATGAAGAATTTATAATATTTTGTTTCAAAAGTTTTAGTTCAATTTTATTTAATTTAAATTTTCTAAGTTTAATCTTGATTAACCGCTTACAAGATGACCTCACAACTTAAGTACTGTGAAATTAGCTAGTATAATTTAGAATAATTGATTTAATTGAAGTAATTCAAAGTTTTAGCCCAGCTTGAGTGAGTTTAGAATTCATTTGGAGTCTAAGGTCAGGTTCCATTAGGTTTGTTTATTCCTAGATCCAAGGATTACGATGAACGTTATCATGTTTTAGCCTTAAATTTTAGGTTAGACATATCAAGTTAGAAACATTGTTTTTGGACTAATCAATGAATAAGATCATCATAACTTTATTAACTTTTGGAATACAAGTATGAGCTCGATTTAATCCAAGCTACTAATAATATATGTTCAATATATTTGTGTTTCATGTTTTTGGTAAGCAGCTGCCTTTCATATCCTGTAATCTATAAGTCACATCATGGATTATCTCTTTAACCAAATATGGTCATTTCAGGTCAGAGTTAGCTTGCCACCTCAGTCATCAACTCTTGAGGCTTAAACTTTCATAAGTACTATATCACCATTCTTAATGTTTTTTTGTCAGACTTTTTTGTTGTAATAATTGGATACCCTTTGTTGTTAAGTTGCTATTCGTGTTAAAGCCCTTAGGGCCTCTTCATTTCCTTCCTTTGATCGTAACTCAACTTTCAAGCTCAAAAGATCAATCTTGATAGGCACTACAGCTTTTGTTCCGAATGCTAGGTGAAAGGGGATTTCTATTATGGCTATATTGGTGGTCGTCTTTTGGGCCCATAAGCCTATAGTATTCCGGAGAGGTTATTAGCCCACTTTCCTTTCACCTCATCTTATTTATTTTCCAAGGCTTTCCATATTATCTTATTCAAGGCCTCGACCTATCTGTTAGACTAAGGGGGTGAATGATGTAAACCTTATGTCAATTTGGAGGTTTGAACACCATTCTTTAAACCTTGGATTTTTTGCATTGTTTGCCATTATCTGTGACTATGGATTGAGGTAAGCCAAACCTGTAGACTATATTCTTTTACACAAAGTTTTTGACTTGGTCTTTCGTTGTAGTGGCTAAGGCCTTGGCTTTAAGCTATTTTGTGAAGTAGTCTACTGCTATCAAAATAAATCTCATCTTACCTGTGATCGAGGCGAATAGTCTAAGACATCCATTCTCCACTGTGTGAAGGGCCAGGGGTTGAAAATGGGAATGAGCTTAGTCAATGAAAGATGTTGAATATGAGTAAACCTCTGGCATTTGTCACATCTTTTCACCAAATTGGTCGTATCTCTTCTGATGATGGGCTAGTAGTAGCCTTATCTAAGTACTTTGTAAGCAAGCTACTTAGGTCTGAGGTGGTTCCCATATATTTCTTCATGGATTTCCCTCAACACGTAATTCGTTCTTTGTCATCCATACATCTCAAATAAGATAAGTTAAAAGATCTTTTATGCAATTTTGTATTGATCATCACGTACTGAAGAGCTTTCTTTATTAATGCTTTAGCTTGGACCCTATCATTAGGTAACTCTTCCTTGGTTAGGTATGTCCTGATCGGGGTCATCCAAGTTTTTTTTTTTTTAATCTATTTTACAAGTTGCTCTTTTATGCTTTTTTATATCAATTCTTCCACTAAAACTTAGCTTGAACTCTTTGTCATTATTCCTAATACCAGTTTGGAGAGGGAGTTTACCAATGAATTTTTATCCTTGATATTTTTTTCACTTTGGCTTTTTGAAAACTAGCGACGAAGGCAAGTGCTTTATCTAAATATTTCTATATTCTTTTTTTCTAAGCTCTAAACTCACAATTTATTTGATCAATCACTAATTAAAAATCACTATACACGATTATATGTTGGACATTTAGCTCGACTGCTAGTCTTAAATCAGCTATCGATGCTTCATATTCCACTTTATTGTTAGATGTCTTAAATCTAAACTTCAAGGTGTATTGATACTATAAGCTTTTTGGGCTAATCAAAATGAAGCCAGCACCGTCGTTGTGGCTTATGGTTGATCTATCAACAAAAAGTTTTCATTTTTTTTTCTTTACCTTTCTCATTCTTTTTAGGTTGGTTATCAAGATAAGCCGATGTGAGCTCCACAATGAATTTTGCCAACACTTAAGACTTTAGGGTAAACTTGGGAAGTATATGTAGGTCAAATTCACTAAGTTCTACAACCCACTTAATCAATGTTCCTAATAGTTTTCGTTTCTAGAAGACCTGCCTCAATGGTTGGTCAGTCAATACGTGAATTGTGTGAGTTTAGAAATACGGTTTAAGTTTTCTAGCCTATATGACAATCGCATAGGCTAATTTTTTTTTATCTTGATGTAATTCATCTTTGCCCCCGTCAATGCCTTACTTACAAATTAGAACAGTCTTTACCTTCTTTTCTTTTTGTAGACCAAGATTAAACTGATAGCCTGATCTGTGGCAACTAGATATAAGTACAAAGTCTCTTTGAAACTCGATTTCAAAAGGATAGATGGAGAGGATATAAATTTTTTAAGTTTATCAAATGCTTTTTGACACTGAAAGGTCCATTTGAAATCAAATATGTTTATGAAAATTTTGAAAAATAAAATATATCATTCTGTCGACTTGAACATAAACTTGCTTAGGGTGACTATTCTTTTAGTTAGCCTCTATATTTCTTTTATCGAGATCGATGATTTCATATCTAAGATTGCTTGAACCTTTTTTAGGTTCACCTCTATCCCTGTTTTGTTGATCATATAGCTAAGAAATTTACCCGATATGACTTTAAAGGCACACTTGCTTGGGTTTAATATTATATTATATTTTTTTAAGGTGTCGAAGGTCTTTCATAGGTCTTTCAGGTGCTCGACCAAGCTCTTACTTTTGACTATCATGTCATCAACATATCCTTTCATGTGGTGATCGATCTAATTTTTAAAAACCTTGTAACCAGCCTTTAATAAGTCACATCTATATGTTTCAAGTCAAAAGGCATCACTTTGTAACAGTAAAAACCATTTTTGGTGATGAAAGTTATTTTTTTTCTTATCTTTCTTCAACATTTTGATTTGGTTATAGCTAGAGTAGGCATCCATAAAGCTAAAAAGACCATACTTGACACTATCATCAATTAACTAATCTATGCTAAGGAAAGGAAAATCGTTCTTTGGGCATGTTTTGTTAAAGTTACTAAAGTTAATACACATTTTTTAATTTTCATTGTGCTTTTTGATCATGACCACATTGGCTATACATTCAGGGTAGTAAACCTTTCTGATGATACTTGTTTGCAATAATCTATTAACTTATTCCTTGATAGCTTTCTATCTTTTTGGGGTAAAGGTCTTTTTCTTTTGTCAAACTAGTTTCATGTCCAGATTAATGTGCAGCATATAGACCATCATCATGGTATCAATCCCAAGCATGTCAAATGGTGTCCATGCAGATAGGTTAGTATTTTTTTTCATGAGCTAAATTAATTATTCTTTTTGTTCGAGTTTAGTTCGAATTTGCATGTGTTTTTCATGAATATTTTCCCAAAGTGTATAGATACAAGGTATTTCATCAACTCAAGTCGATTTTCATTTAGGTCAAGTCTTTGATCAATTATTTTTTTTCTATTCATTTAGGTCAAGACCATTTTCTGTGAGGACAGATCCTATCGTGACAATTAGTAAATTATTAATAAGTGATCAAAACATATGGTTGAATAAAATGTATTTCTCATTTTAATTTTTGTTTTGGCTGGGGTGTCAGCTTAGTCCAAATGACATGTAAATATTTGTGTCAGCTTAAGAGCTCAATCACCTTCAAAATCAATTCAAAAGTTTAAAAAATAAAACAAAAGATGTATCTTCTATTAGAGCTTAAGAGCTTAAAAAGGCTTTTTTAGCATTCTTGGTTTCAATCAAACTACCAATTTACTTCTCAATCATTTCTTTCATTATCGTCATGTAACAGTATTGTATTGTGAATTGGTCTCCCTTTACCTCTTTAATCCCTTAAGGTGTTGAAAAGTTTATCTTTAGATGAGGAGCTAAACCTATGAGCAATATAATGGATTGCCTAAGTCAACCCAATATCATATTATAGGCAGATGGGATGTCTACTAACATGAATTCTGTGACTGAAGTGATTGTCCTTGGTTTTGTCCATAAAAAGATTAGTAGTTTGATAGTCACTTTTACTAGTATTTACTTGTTCTCAAATCCTACTAAGATTATGGTGATCGGTTGCAACTGATCTACTTTAATACCTATTTTCTTTATGATGGCTTAGTATATGATGTCAGTTGAACTTCCGTTATTGAATAGGAACCTCTTGACCATAGAATTATACACCACAATTGTGATTACTATAACATCATTATAGAGGCATTAGATTCTTTTCAAATATTTCAAGCTGAATGAGATCGATTCATCTTTTCAGTCTTTTTCTTTCTTTGTTGAAGAACCAATAACCATGATCATGCCTGGGTTAGATTTTTTTTTAGTCAAGGTTGAGCTCCCTCCAGTAATTATATTAATCACTCCAACAATCAGCTTGTTATTGTCAACTTAATCTTTTTCCTGTCTTTGTTCATCTTCTCGAACTTCTACTATTCTGTATTCCTCTAACTTACCTTTTTTATCTTTGTGAGCTCTTTTGGGTTCTTTTTATAATCTAATCTGATCTACCCTTGTCTCTGTTAGTCTACAAACCTTCTTAGCTGATTTTTTTTAATTAAAGCTTTAATCTTATTTTTGAGGTCGACAGAGTCCTCAATGTTGTGGCCTATGTCTCTGTGGAAGAAACATCTTTTGGTCATTCCCTCATCGTATTCTACATTAATGGCTTCGATCATCTAAGCTCTAGATTCATATCAATTTACATCAAAATCCTCTCCTGAAAGTATTCAGTGCAGTTTAATTTATTTCTTCACTAAAGCTTCTAGCCCTATGTCATTTCTCTCTTAGAGAAAAATTATAAAAATCTTTACCTTTTTTATGATCAAGGATGGGGGATGAACCTCTCTTATCTTGGTCGTTAAGGAAGGAGAATAAGCCTCCTTCAACTTGTCTATTTCTCATAGTAGCTTTAATATTTATGTATTTTTCAACCACGAGTAGGATGTTGACCAAAGTTTTAGTGGCTTTAATGATAAGGTCAACTTTAAATGGTATTTTCTGTCATTGAGGTCACTTGTTAGGGCAACTACAATAGTTGTTTGTTTCAAGTTTTTCATACGTAGGGCTTTCGTGTTAAAACGCGTGACTTAGTTATTTAAAGATTCATTACGACCTTGGTGAATTGACATCAGGCTTAACATTGTCTTCTTCATTCTTTGACTGCTTATGAATCAAGATAAGAACGAATGGCTAAACTTTTTAAATATCATGATTGACCTTGGTTTTAAACTATGATACCATGACTGAGCTGCACTTTTAAGGGTAGTACTAAGACCTTTACATATTAGAGCTTCGTCTGCACCTTATATCATCATGTTAGTTTTATAAAGTTTCAAATGATCGAAGGGGTCAAAAGTATCGTCATAATTTTCTAAGGTCAGCATTTTGAACCCTTTTAGAGGTATAACTTTATTGATCTCTTCAGTGAAGGGTAAGATCTCTAAAAATTTGAGCTCATCCTTAAAAAACACTGTCTTTACCTTTAGCTCTTTCACTATATCTTGCATCCAAGTTTCTAAGTATTTGTTTAGCTAAGGTTCTATGTTAGTTTGTTTTTATTTTTGAGTCATAGTGTGTGTTGAGTTGTGATTGGGGTAGTGGTGAGTAAGAGTGTCATGCTCTTCTTCTTTGAAGATTGATGAGGCTTTCACCTCTTCATAGCTTAGTTACCTTTCTATAGCTTTTTATCCATGGGTGACTAGGGCAAGTATCTTCGAAGCTTGTGGTGCAGTTATAGTCTGTAACATCTGTTTAAGAGCTTGTATCTATTTGGTTAGAGCCTGAAATTGCTCCATGGTAAGACCAACTTGTTGTGTGATAGGTCGATCCAAGTGCTGGCCATTATATGTTTCTATTTTAGCTAGGATGGTCATCTCTCATTTCTCTAAAGTTTTTTTTTTAAGTGGCATTGTCTTGTACCCGGCTAATGAACAAAAAGCCCATACCTAGTGCACCAAATATTTTTTTCAAGCTCTGATGTGGGGGTATTCTTGAAATGACAGAAAACTAGAAGAGAGCAGTTAAAAGCAAAGGCAAAAAGTGTTCTTTGCATTTGTACTCTATCACGCAAGTTAGAAGCAGGATGAAAGAGGTCGAAATGATAGAAAGATAAGGGATCAAGATAAAATAGAACTTGAGATGATAATACCTGAATACCTATATTTATATATGAGAGGTAGTGGGCGAATGGGGGACAATGATAATGTGACCAAGCTGATGTGGCACTGAGTGCATGTTAGATCAGCACAAATGTTCGAAATGCCCTTAATTGTTTGCTAGAGGCCCCTAATGAAGAAAAAAACTATTATTCCCATTGGACCACTAAATACCCCTAACATTCTTATCACATAATACATATTACATTCTCTTATCACATAATACATATTACATTATGTGAACTAAACATGCCATATTCTCAATGATATAATATTCTCAAAAAACTTAATTAAGCACCATGTTGAATTATTAATTAATCATAATATTAAATTTTATAAAATAATGTAAAATGACAAATGACATTTTAGAAATATAATATAATAAACAATTATATCCATTTTCATCAATTCAAATATTTTTTACATTTGTGATTTTATATAAATTATAGGTAAATTATATATATAATATTGATTTGGAAATGAGAAAGTGGAATTTAATTTTTTGAATAAAATATATGAATATTAAAAAGTCATATTCTCAAATACGAAAAACTTACTATTTATCATTTTACGTTGAGGCTCTAAATATTAGGGAGAGACTTTGGTGTAATTTTTTAAGTGAAATTTGTGAAATTTTTTATTAAAATGATTCAATAAAAACTAAATCAAAAATAAAAATTAATAGATTGAAAGGTTTTGTTATATAGATCAAGTGTACAAATTTTGAAAAAAAAATATTAATAAAATTGATATATTATCAAGTGTGCAAATTTTGAAAAAAATATTAATAAATTTTTATATTTTTTTATATAAGTAATTTTATAAAAAATTTAAAAAATTTTACTACTGAATAAATATGTATTAAATTTGAATTATAAAAGATTTTTTAATAATTTTTTACATATAATTGATATTCTCATTAAACTCTATTAATCGATTAGTTTTGATTTTCAATTTTAATTTTTATTGAATCATTTTAATAAAAAATTTCACAAATTTTACCCATAAAATTTCGTATAAATCTTTCCCAAAAATACCAAGTTCAAAGGCCTTTCTTTGTCTCCACAATTTTTTTTTTTTTTAATCTATCCATCAATTCTTTATTATAATACCTATCTAGTTCAAAAGAATATTATGCATATAAATTATTTAGAAACATAGCTTCCAAACGCTAACTTCAATCACATATTAATTGATTTAAAGGTTAATTGACTTGGTCTCCGCAAGTTATCTGTACATTTTTCATATGATTTCATATAGATGTGAAGTTAAGAAATTCTTTTAAAAAATTAATATTTTCAATTTTGCGAGAAAGTGCTCGAAAGAGAGGTGGAAATGTTTTTACATGCTACTAATAAGAAAGCCAGAAATAAGTTGGATAAGTGGCAGCTATCTTTTGAATTATGGTCTTAGCAAATTCTCATTATTGTCTACAATCTTCTTTAAAAGATAATATTTAAATAAATTTTTAAACTTTATAAAAAATGAAAATGAAATCTTAATTTTTTATTGCATAAAATTAAAATTAAAATTTTTATTTTATTATAATTAGAACTTTCATGCTATAAAATATTTAATTGTTGGTTAAATGAATTGAACGTATAATTCATAAAAAAAATGTTTATTTTGATTTATTTAGATGAATTAGATGAAAAATATTTGACAAAATAATATTTTAAAAAAATTGATAATTAGATTTTATTCTTTTATTTTTAAGATTTAATAATGATAATCAAATAATAATTTATAACTTCAATTTCATGTAATAAAATAATTAATGACTTGTTTTTGTTTTTGTGTAACATATGACGTTAAAATAATAAAAAATCTCTAAACTTTACTATTTTATTTAGATAATTTCATATATTTTTATTGAAAGGGTAACTCTATTTACAACTCATTTATTACTCTATATACCCTATTTCTAAATACACTCCAAATTTAAAACTTTATTTTCTATTTCTACTAAATGACACTCAACCCTTCATTTTCTATTTTCCATTCCTACCTTTCTCTCTTCTTCTCTCTTAACTTTTCAAAAATAGATGAAATTGAGTTTTTGGGAAATAGAAATACTATAAGCTTCAAAGCTGATTGGATATCCATTTCCCATAAGCTACTCTGGAGTAGTGTCTCACTAGAGACAAAAGGCGATGGCCAAGTTTATTCTTCTGCATTGGTAACCCCTTCAATCCGCAGCTTTCTTCTTCAATTAATCCAATGATTTGGTAAAGGAATTTGATCAAACACTTGGTGGACAATACCCATTCGCTTTACCCTAGGTAAGCATGGGTTATAAAAGGAAAAGGAGGCTACGTAGGGTCTGATTTGAGAAAAATGATGGAAAGCCATGACAATTTTGTCGCCAAAGTTTTCACATTTTATTTATTTATTATTTATTGATTATTGTTTTAAAAAATAAACTACTCGTTGTACTCAAACCTTGGGGAATTACAAAAGGGGACGGACCACTAAAAATATCTGTTATTTAGAGTATCATGATAAAAATAATCAGGGAGAAAAATATTTATAATGTAAATTAATAAAAAAAATTTAATCTTTTATGACTCCAATATATAATTATGCAAATCACAATTACAATGCACCATGTATATGTATATTTAATAAAAAATACAATTAATGGTCAATAAATGTAAATCACTAAATATTCAAAACCTTACATTTATTGATACACTCATTGTACATATATATATATATATATATTGTAAATTTATGCACATTTGATGCCACGTTATACAAACTTATGAAATTGTCTTGGGTGCATTGGTTCAGGATTTAGGAATCACATTTTTCAAAAATAAGATACTGTTTAAAATGAATTATCATGCACAACCTTTTAGAAAAAAAAACACAATTAACTTTGTTGTAAGTTAATTGTATTTTTTTTTATTAAAAAGATGTTTACTTCCTTTGTATGCACAAAAGATAATCACTTGGAATATTGAGTTAATATCCATTGAACATTAAGGTTATGTAGGGTAGAGGTGAAAAAAAAAATTGAAAAAATTAAAAATTAATTTAAAATTATAGTGTTTGATTCAATTTAGAATGATTTTTTTATTTGGTTTAGAGTACGTTTGATATTAAACGTATATATTGGGTTCAAATCAAATTTTATATCAAAAAGCAAAAAATTGAAAAAAATCAAATCGAATCGAATTATATATTTTTATTAATTTTTATATATATCTTAAATTTTTATAAAACAAAAATAATTATTTTATACCTAAATCTATTTAAATACATTAAAAATAATATTAAAATAATATATAAAAAATAAAATTTAAAAATCAATGAACAAAATCAAATTGGTAGAACTTTGTTCAGATTTGATTCTATGAAAATTCGATTTAGATTTGAATTAGATTTTAAAATTTATAATTCTATGTATTATCCAAAAAAAGAAACTGAATGAACTGTAATCACCCCTAATGTAGAAGTGATCATATTTTAGTTTTAATAGAATTAATCAACCAAATTGATTTAATTTAATTAATTGACTGGTCATCAATTAATTTTGATTAGTTATAAAAAATAATTTAAAGAAATTTCAATTTTCGATTAATTAAATTCAAAAATCAATTAACCCAAAGTTTTAATCAAAATATAAGAAATTCAAATATAAAATTAAAAATATAGTAAATTGACAATTTTATTTTACAAGTTGTTAGATTTTTCAACTTCATACTTTGGTATTTGAATATTTTGTTAGATTACTTTATTTAATTTATTTCAAATATAAAAAATTATAAATTTAAAATATAATTTAATTTAAATATATTTTGTTATTTAATTAATTCAAAAATTAATTGAATTATATTTGGTCGATTAGATTTTTAAAAGTAATAAATTCATTCTGATTAATAAAAATAAAATAATATAATTTAATTAATTAGATTTTGGATAATTTAATTTGAAATTAATTGAATTAATCGAATGAATACCTCTAAAGTTATAGTATTAATTAATAAAATTTTTGGTGAGACCATTTTAATTGAAATATTTCCCTTAAACCTTTAAAATATTATTTTTATTTAATTAAACTTTTTTTTTTATAAAAACCAATAAAATTCATTACTTTTTCCAATTCAAAATGCGTGGTTACATTATTATCTTTGCAAAATCAATGTTTACATGACAAAATGTGAAAATTATTCTAAGTTGACTCTTACATGGCATATAGCATAGGCTTACAAAGGATTGGAAATATTTTCAAAATAGCAAAAGATGATAAATTAAATATGATAATTAAGGAAATAAGAAATCAAAATAAAATAAAAGCTTGGAATAAGTTTTGGTAGCTAGAAGACCTAATTTCATGAATTTAGGCTCAAGAATGAATGTTCTTCCATGGGCATTCAAATGCTAGCTTTTCGTTTATTGACATGATAGAGATAACGATCATCTATGCTGACTTAATAAAAAAATACTAACAAATTTTAGTTGTTTTTACGTAAAATAGAGGTTTAATTAAAAATAGCATTTTAAAGGATTATTTAAAACAAAAATAGTACTTTAGAGGTTTAATTAATAAAAATAATAATTGAATAACTTAATTAAGCACAACATCAACCGATATATACTGATTTTGACAATATCCAATATAAAGGGAGTAATTTTTTTTTATCAATTTTAATACCGAATAATATCAATTGATTTAATAAACTTCCGATAATTTTGGTGGATTTTGACAAATTTTATTGTTTCGGTCGATATGTAAATATTAAAAATATCTTGACCTTGAAACATTAATTTGTTTTGATGGACCAATTCATGACTTGGTAATTAAAAAGAAAAGAAGAAAGAAAAAATACAAAATTAAAAAGAAAATTAAATTTCTTTTTGGTTTTATTATGTGGTTTAATATTGAATATATAATTATAATTAATATATAGGATAATAAACAAATAAATAAATAATGAATTATATAAATAAATAATTAAGTAAATGTAGTATCAATTTTAGTAATAATAATTGTTTTATAAAAGTAATTTTATTAATTTTATACTTATCATTATCCATATTAAATGTTTGATATATTTATTTTGTATATTATTGGTATATTGTTATCTATATGAGTACATGTATATTTATAAATATCTTTAATTAAGTCAAAAAATTTGAAATAATGCGTTTATCGATATATCTTATTGTGAAAAAAATTGAAATATTTTTCAATGCAAAATTTACAAAGAAGAATAAATGCTTATTTAAAAAATTTTGAAAAATATACAAAGAATTTGGTTGTGATTTTTTTTATGCCTCCACACTTTTTTTTTTTTTTATCTCATTTGTGAAAGGACAACTTAAGCCTCATTGTATTTTGCAAGCATCTATCCATGCAAGTCTCACAGATGTTTAATTATATTTTAGTAGTTTTTAGCATAATTTTTAAAAGACAAACCATGTTTAGCTAAACAATGTGCAACTGTGTTACCTTCCCTACATGTGTGTTAAAAAAGACATTCTTCAAATTGTTTTTTTAACATACCTTACAGTCTTGAATGATAGGTTATAGAATTGAAAAAGAGCCTTCCTCTTGCTGTACAATGTTGATAATGGTACGACCATCACCTTCTGCAATGAACTTCTTACATCCCAACTGAAGCACCATTTCTAGAGCTTTGCTTGCAGCAAAAGCTTCTATAACATTAACATCAACCACGAGCTTTATTTTTATCACTCTTCCAAGACAGTCCCTTACTATAATACCTAAGCCTTCCTGTTTAAGATTAACATTCAGAGCTCCATCAAAGTTGACTTTATAATGAGGCTTTGAAGGAGCCATCATTTTGGTCTTATCCATAACCCTCTGTGAACCTTGACCTCCCATGGCTGCATGATATTCATCCAAAAAATATTTTACCTTTTAGATAATAGCTCATTCATTTTATTTCGTGCCATTTTCTAGTTCTCGACAACCAGCCCAGAAATCGATGACCTTTTTAGATAGGTTTAAAGATTTTGATGGCTGAAATCTAACAAAAAATAAAAATAAAAAGAAGAGGTTTTTGAAGAGAGAGAAAGAAAAGAAAAGGGGATAAAAGAAGAATCTGAGAAAAAAAAGAAATTTTGGCTCTTTATACAATAAAAAAAAACAACGGCATTTTGGATATTAAAGAGGTCAGGGTCTACGTGTTCTCTCATTTAGCAAACCGACTTATTGCACACCCAACTTGTATATTTTTGGAATTGTATTTTATCAAGCCGAGTAAATCGTGGAGTCAATCCACGAAGCCGCATCTCTCAAGTGATTTTCTGTTTCTTCAACCAAGTCGTCAAGCCCTGAGCTAAATCGATATTTGGTATTTTTTTCTTTCTCTTCTTATTTGATTTATTTGTTAAAATAATCTTATTTACTGATTTAATTATTTATTTTTGAAAAGTATTTTAATTTTTTTTAAATTTAATGAAAAGTTAAAATATTAATTTTCTTTAAAACAAAAAAAAAACAACGTCAAAAATTGAAAAGCTCTTTTTAGCTAAAAATAATTTAAAAAAAAATTTTGAGAAAAAGTTGAAATATTAATTTTTCTTAAATAAAAAATTTTTTAAAAATGTTTTGAAGAAAAGTTGAAATATCAAAATTTCTTAAATAAACAAATAATATTTCAAAAAAATGTTTTGAGAAAAAGATGAAATATCAAATTTTCTTAAATAAAAAAATTTCAAAATCTATTTTGAGAAAAAATTGAAATATCAATTTTCCTAAAATAAAAAAATAATATTTCAAAAAAATATTTTGAGGAGAAATTGAAGTATCAATTTTTATTAAACAAAAAAAATTCAAAAAATATTTTGAGGAAAAGTTGAAGTATCAATTTTTCTTAAATAAAAAAATATTTCAAAAAAATATTTTGAGGAAAAGTTGAAGTATCAATTTTTTTTAAACAAAAAAATTTCAAAAAAATGTTTTAAGGAAAAGTTAAAAAATCAATTTTTCTTAAATAAAAAATTTCAAAAAAATGTTTTGAGGAGAAGTTGAAGTATTAATTTTCCTTAAATTAAAAAATATTTCAAAAAATATTTTAAGAAAAAGTTAAAGTATCAATTTTTCTTAAATAAAAAATATTTCAAAAAATGCTAGAGAAAAAGTTGAAATATCAATTTTTTTAAAATAAAAAAACATTTTAAAAAATTGTTTGAGAAAAAGTTGAAGTATTAATTTTCCCAAAATAAAAAATATTTCCAAAATATTTGAGAAAAAAGTTAAGAGTATCAATTTTTACTTAGAATTTAATTTTTTTAAAAATAAATGTTAAATGATCCAATGACGAAGCTTTACAAGAAAAATAGTAATTTTCTTGTATATTTTGGAGGTGAGGAATTATATTAATTTTTTGCTAAAATATTAGAGTCAATTAAGAACAATTCTCAATAATAAATTAAATGGTAAAATTTTTTAAAGCTTAATAGATGACACAAAAAAGTTGGTACCATCTTTAGATGAGCGTTATGAGGGTGCTATAACCTTTCTTATACATAATTACACTTTTAGACTTGGCTTGTTTTTGTAAGCTAGAATTTATTTTTTAAAGATACCCGAGTCAAGTTTGAGATTTCTTTTTAAAATGGGACAGATTCAGTTAGGTTACCAATCACACTTAAACAAAAAAATTAATGGCGACTCATAAGTCATGTCTAGCAACAAGTCTATGAATTTGTATGTTATGATAGTTTGACGACTCCACTGAGGATAAGTCGAGAGTCGGGCCAAAGGCATTTCAAAAGATGAATAATGTGATAAAAACATGAAAAAGTCCTTAAATGGTGAGTCTTGGATCTTTCATTGATAAGGCCATTCATGGGTACTTAGTTTGAAAAGCAAGATGAGGAAAAGAAGTTGTATTCACTCTTGAAGACTTTCAACAATCAATAGGTGAAAAAGCTTGAAGAAATACCATTAGAATTAGAGCTTACGAAAATGGAGTTTGAGGTCAAAAAAGATAAGCTAAAGCAAGAGATCTATAAGCTTCAATAAGAGAAGAATCAATGAAAAGATAGAGCTGAAAAACAAGAAGTCAAGGTTTGCAAAACAAAAAAGAATAACTTCAAAATTTGAAAAAGCTTTTTTTAGGTAAAAATAATTTCAAAAATTTTTTGAGAAAAAGTTAAAGTATTAATTTTTTTAAATAAAAATATTCAAAAAATGTTTTGAAAAAAAGTTGAATTATCAATTTTCCTTAAATAAAAAATATTTCAAAAAATGTATAAGAAAAAGTAAAAGTATAAATTTTCTTTAAATAAAAAAATTTTCAAAAAAGATATTTGAAGAAAAGTTGAAATATCAATTTTTCCAAATATAAAGAATATTTCAAAAATATTTAAGGAAAAAGTCGAAATAATCAATTTTCCCAAAATAAAGCATTTTTTTCTAAAATAAAATAATAAAGGAGTTTTTAAGAAAATTTTGAAATAACAATTTTTTCTTGAAATTTAATTTTTTAAAAAATAAATATTAAATAATTCGATGACATAATCTTTGCAAGAGAAAAAGTAGTTTCCTTATATACTCTTGAAATAAGAGAATTTTATTAATTTTCTACCAAAGTATTATAGTTAATTAAGAACAATTCTTAATAATTAATTATATAGTAAAATTTTTTAAGGTTTAATGGATAACACGAAAGAATTGATATCATACTTTGATGAGCGTTGTGAGGATGCTATAACATTTTTTATACGTAACTATATTTCTGGATCTGACTTAATTTCGTAAACTAAAATCTACTTTTTAAAAATATCTAAGTCAAACTTGATACTTTTTTTAAAAAATAAGATAAATTTAGTCAAGTAACTAATAACATCTAAACAAAAAAAATTAATGATGATTTTTAAATTATATCTAATAATAAGTCCATAGATTTGTACTTTATGACTTTTTGTACTTGGTAGTTAACGTCTCGTTAAACAAATAATATCTTTGTGTTGTATGTTTTAACTTAAAATTTTTGTGTTCATATATAAGGCTGAATTTTTTTATATATCTTTTTTTGAATTACTGAATTAATAATTTAAACGAGAAAACTATGAATTAATTATTAATTATAACGAGTAAATATTTTTCTAAATGGTTGTTTATAAAACTAGGCTCTTACATCCTCAAACTAGGTCACATCATTTTTTTCTTTTGAATTTTTTTATACCTTTAAAATAAATTACTTCACACTCGCTAGTTTTTTCTCCTGTATCTAAAATTTGCTACTCTTTTTTTATAATTTAGTATATTCAAACTCTAGTTGAAAAGCTTAATATTAGACTTAATAATTTTAAATAAAACAAATAATATGATAAAAAAAACAATATGAAAAAAATATGAAATAGAAATAATTTAAAATGTTAATAAAAATTATATATAAATTTAACAAAAACAAAAAATATATATTTTATGTTAGATGTATCAATACGAATCATGACATAATTTTTATATTTTATAAATATTTAACATAAAATATACAAATATGTAAGGGATTAAGTGTGATAAACTTTATTTTAAAGATCAAAAAAATCTGATGTCACGATATGTGATTAGAGAGTATAAATATGTAATTTTATTGACAGTACGTCATTATAGAATTTTAACTCTAAAAAATTCACAATTACTTTCTGAAGGTTTTTTTTTACTATTGTGTCTAAAGTCTTTTGATATCATTTCGCACCATAAAAAAAATACTATTGAAATTCAACAAATAATCTCTATTAAGTTAGCAAACTCATTAATGACTTTAACGGAAATGGTGGGTTTGCATTTGGTATCAACCTTTAAGCAGAAACCACAAAAGAATGGCAAAGCGAGGAACCCTCCAAATGTCATATTTACATTCTCTTCGGGACCAATTGCCTTATAAATTGGTGCGCTTTCAGGTCCCAAAACTCAACCACAAACTTAAACAACATTCAAAAATGACAGGAAAAAGAATCGTAAACATTGAAGTTCGTGCAGCAATCTGCACCATTATTCTCCTTGCCCCAGTTGTTCTCTCGCAGAATTCACCACAGATACCAGCTGATAAATCCCAAGTGAATGCTTGGTTTAACGCCAACATCAAGCCTGCCTCAGCGAGGGCTGGCACCCTAGACCCAGCCCTTGTTCAAGCTGAGGCTGAACCTCATGTCATAAAGGTGAGAAAAGATGGCAGTGGAGATTTCGACACCATAACCAAAGCCATTGCGAGCGTTCCATCTGGGAACACCAAACGTGTGATTATATCTATTGGAGCTGGATCTTATCGCGAGAAAATCACAATTGAGCGAACTAAGCCATTCATTACATTTTACGGGGATCCCAAAAACATGCCAAATTTGACATTTGACGGCACGGCAAGGCAGTATGGAACCTTAGACAGCGCCACACTTATTGTTGAGTCTGATTACTTTGTGGCTGCAAATATCGTTATAGTGGTAAACGTTAAACATCTCTCATTGCATATATGGTTTATTTTCTATCTTGTGATGAAGTTTTCTTAATTTATTATATAAATATATATATATATATATTTCTTGGCATATAGAATACTGCTCCGAGGCCAGACGGGAAAATGGTGGGAGCACAAGCGGTTTCCCTGAGAATCTCCGGGGACAAGGCGGCTTTCTATAACTGCAAGCTCATTGGTTTCCAGGATACTTTGTGTGATGACAGGGGCAACCATTTTTTCAAGGATTGCCACATTCGAGGCACTGTTGATTTCATTTTTGGAAGCGGAAATCTTTGTATATGGTATGGAAGATCAACACATGCAAAATTTACCTGCTAATATAAAATATGATACCATATTTTGACTGGAAAGTTTTGGATGAAAACTTGGATGCAGGGCACGGAATTATAGGTGGAGGGGGATACGGGACTTACAGTAATTACAGCACAAGCGAGGGAAAGTGCATCGGAGAACACTGGTTATTCCTTTGTACATTGCAGCGTTACTGGAACAGGAAACGGCACATAACTGGGCAGGGCCTGGAAGACCAGTCCTAAAGTTGTGTTTGCCTATACTGACATGAGCAGTGTCGTCCATCCTGCTGGATGGTCTTTTAATTTTAAACCAGAGCGAGCCAAGTAATCTAAATTAATCTTCATAATTTTCAAATCCTGTATATTTTTGGTACACTAAGATAAGCTGAGAATCGTTATTTTGGCTTATTTTACAGAACTGTTTTCTATGGAGAATTCAAGTGCACGGGACAAGGTGCAGCTCCCGGTGGGCGAGCGCCATTCACCAAGCAGCTAACTGAGGCAGAAGCCAAACCTTTCCTGGTTCTTGATTATGTTGGTGGCACCAAATGGTTGCTTCCTCCTCCGAAGCTCTAAATATCAATTGCCTGTTAATCAGGGATTTAAATTATAATAGTGGTCACATTTTTTGTTATATTATGTTAATCGCTTTTTCATAAATAATGGAAATCATTATTGTCATTGTAATCATCATTATCGTGAATTTTATTTAATTTTACATAATTTATTATAAAATATAATAATTATAATTATATTTATAATCTAAAAACTCTTATTTTATTTTTAAAATAATTTATAACACTTTATGTTTTCTGTGTTCTTAAAAAAATTATTCATAATTTTATTTAGATTATAATAAAGCATTCATATTCGGTTTAATAGCAAATCTTTATTTGAGCCAAGTTCATATTTAATATTAACTCTAAATAAATCAAATATTAACAAAATATAATATGTTAAGTGCCAAGCATCTATATTTAATAATATTACAAACTTAAAAATATAATGATTTTAAATTCCATCAACTACAATTGTTGAGATATGCTTCAAAATTTACTACATGGTAGAATGATGAGGATGATTAAATTCTCTATCTTCCCTTTGAGAGTCAAATGTGGCCTTTGTTCTTTATACATTTGAGATGGAGGATATATTAGAGAATGATACATTTGTGGTGGGGGATACATTTGTGGTAGATGATACATTAGAGATGGAAGATACATTTGTGGTGGATAATAAACATGTGGAAATAGACAACCATGAGGAGGTTGAAAATTAGGTGGTTCTGGGATAATAATGTTCTTGAATACTAGCAAATGATTCACTATACTCAAAGTTACTAGATTTGATCTCCTACTTGAAAATGAATAACCTCTAGAAATATCACAATGGTGCGTATTGGCTTTTTCTTTTGATCGAGTTGTATATGTGCTTTTATCCCTACTAAATTCAACAGATAGATTTATTTCGTATTCTGTCTTGTTAATGGAGCTATGGAGTGCCATTCACTAAGCAGCTAATTGAGGTAGAAGCCAAACCTTTCCTCGTTCTTGAATATATAGATGGCACCAAATGGTTGCTTTCTCCTTCTAAGCTCTAAAGCAATTACCTATTAATCAAGAGCCATATAAATGGTCTAGTTTATCTTATGAATTAATAGGACTACAACTTTGTTTAAAAAATCAATTAATAATGCCTAGGAATTGAATAATACATCATTATAATTCTTTTGTTCTATTCATTCTTTTTTCTATTTATTTGTACCGAGCTCCAATGTGTGGGGTATTTCTGAAAGGACAGAAAACTAAAAGAGAGCTGTTAGATTTAAAGGTAGCTAGTGTTCCTTACATTTGCACTCTGATACACAAGATTGAAGTCAGGATGAAAAAGGTCGAAATGAGAGAAAGATAAAGGATCAAGACAAAATGAAACCTGGGATGATAATGCTTGAATGCCTATATTTATAAATGAGAGGTAGTGGGCCAATGGGGGACAATAATGACGTGACCAAATTGATGTGACACTGAGTGTGTCAGACTAATTTAACATGTTAGGTTGGCACAAATGTTCAAAATGCCCTTGGCTATCTGCCAGGGGCCTCTAATGTAGGAAAATGCCATTATATATACCTTTTATACCACTAAATACCCCTAACAGTCTATCTTCCACTAAGTAGTTTGAATATCAGATTGTTGGGTGTGCAATTAGTTCATTTCGCATAGGTCAGCTAGCTTAAAAAAGGTCATAAGAAATCTAATCTCTTATAGCCAAGATTAACATAGAGGTTAGTAACAAGAGACAATTCACCTTTTACTAGGGCTCGAGGTGATGCTATGTGGGTTGACCTAGTGTGAGTCCAATCTTGCACGTGTGCTTTGGATTGAGTGCATGGTTGATTTCAAAGTTGTCGAAGTGTCATTTATCTAAAATGATCCGAGATTAAGATGGGAGCTCATATGGTCGATTTGGGATTTAGACTTTTTTTAGATGTTTGAATTTGAGTCCTTGTTTTGAATTTTGGTGATGAATCGACCGTCAATTTACCAAGCCAGTTCGACTTAAGGAGTCATTTGATCTGACCGAGTCTAGCGATTGAGGTCACATTAAAGAAAGAGAGAGATAGTTTAGGTGCCAAAATTCAAAGTGAGAAAGGTGAAAAGACATTTTCCAACGGTGCTTTAACACATGGCACAATTTGGGCCATTTATCTTATCTAAGACTTGACTATGTAATGGGCTATTGGGGCCATCATTTTTCACCTTTTTACTTTCTTGCTCTCTATCTAATCTAAAATTTTCAACCTCAAAAACATTTTTTCTTTCTGACCTTACTATTCTTTTTCTTTCACCCGTTATTTCTATTTTCCTCAATACATTCTCTCTTCATCATGTCTTCTAGTTTTACTTTTAGGAAGGTTGAGAGTTTCAAGATAGAGCTTGGGGGGTCAACTCGATAAGACGATGATGACTTAGTCCCACCAGCCATTGAAGGTCAGGGCTATCACAAGATGGCTTACTAGCTCAACCTCATGTCCAAGAAAATAAGGAGAGAGATAGTTTGGGTGGAAAAATTCAGAGTGAGGTAGGTGAAACGACATCTTCCAACTATGCTCAGACACATGGCACAATTTGGGCCATTCATATAATCTAATATGTGACTATATAAAGGGCTATTGGGGCTTTTATTTTTCACCATTCTGCTTTCTTACTCTCCATCTAATCTAAAATTTTTAACCTCAAAAGCTTTTCTTCTTTTTGACCTTACCATTCTCTTCCTTCCATCTATCTTCTATATTTTTCTCAGTACATTCTTGTAGACACCTAATTTTGTTCGAAAATATTTTTTTAGAATTAGGCTGTAACTGTAATTGAGAGATTTTTGGGATTTAATTCCAAAATTAATTGGCATTAAAAATGATGTGGAGAGATTATCGAGATTTAATTCCTTAATCAATTCCCATTAAAATGATAGAAAGAGATTTTTGGGATTTGATTTCAGAATCAATTCTCATTAAAAATGAAATCAAATAAAATCATAGATTTAAGGGGAATTGATTGAGCATGAATTCTTATATAAATTTGCGATCAAAGTAAAGGGGGAACATTCAGAAAAAAAGATTATGCAGAAACTTTTAAGAGAAAAGAGAGAAATTTGTTTAGCAACCAAGAGGTTTTAAGTTCTGAGTTTGGTTTATTTAGATTCTCTAGAATTGGGATTTGGTGTTTTTGAGTTTGAATTTCTGTAGGGTTTTGCATTCTAGGGATTTTTTAGTTTAATTTTCTAGACAATTTGTTAGGTTTCTGAAAATTTTTTGTTGACTTTTGGGATTTATTCATCCATTTTTGGAAATCGATTATAGAGAAGACATATGAATAACCATTTTAGAAAGAAAGGCACACTCAAACACTTCTAAATAAAAGCCTAAAATTTGAGCAACCCAGATCTGTGTAACCATGCATAACCCGACCTAATTGTAGGTATTCTCTTTCCCTTTTCCACTCCATTTTTTGTTTTGATTTTATTTTTCTTATTTATTTATTTATTTTATTTTTATTTACTCTTGCTATTTTTTATTTTAAATTGAAAAATATATTACTTATTATTATGATTTTTTTTTGTACTTGTTTATGAAAAAAATAAAAAAATCTTTTCAAATAAATTCATGAATCTCACCAAACTATTGAAAAATTTTCATAAATTTAAAATTTATGGAATCCACCAAACCATTGAAAAATTCCATAAATAAATTTCAAAATGATAAAAAATAATTTTTATCCTCCAAACTATTGGAGAATTGCTTCTTAAATTAAGTCTCACCAAACCATTGGGAGATTTAATAAATTTTTTCACAAAAATAAAATTTTATAAATATTTTTCAAATAAAATCTCACCAAACTATTGGGAGATCTGTTTCAAAGTAAGTCCTATAAAAGTATTGGGAAACTTTACTAATTTTCTTGAATAAAATACTATAATAAATATGACGATGAAGCCACTTCAAGGTGGGACAATAGTTTTCATGAATACTCTTGAGGTGAGAGAATTATCTTAAATTGCTACCAACCTATTGGGACAATTTTAAGACTAATTTTCAATATTTAATATTTTGGTAAAAACATATACATTTTAAGGCTTGGATAATCTAGAATCAAACTGGTACCATTCTTTGGCTGGGTGTCGTGGGGTGTTATAGCCTTTCCTAGGTGTAACCGCACTCCCGAACTTAAACTTTGATTTCTTATATCAAAATCTAATATTTAAAGATACCTAAGTCAATTTTGGGAGTCGTCTTTAAAGAGAACAGATTCATTCAGGTGACCAATCATACCTAAACAAAAAAGATTTATGCATCACTGTATTCAGTCTCATGCACAATATGAAGGTTCCACAAACATCATTTTAAATTTGCACATTGTGAGAAATTAAGGTTCAAGGATAGCCCAACACTAGTACTATACTCGAGCTAAAGCTAAGAAAATGGAGCAAGATAATGCAAGTTGTCTCAAAAGGATAGAAAAGGCCTAGGTGATACTTGAAGAGAAATTAAGCAAGATTCTAAAAGCTCTAGAAAAAATAAACAGAAGGAAAGCAATAGAAAAAGATATCTCACATAAAGATACTGAGCCACTGTATCCTTCAGGTTTCACCCTGCATCAGGCCTAAACCATTCCCAGCTTTCAGCAACAATAAATGACGATCCCAAATTACAATCAAAGGAATGTTCAGAG
The DNA here is from genome assembly GCF_047325235.1 of Durio zibethinus. Classification (NCBI taxonomy): domain Eukaryota; kingdom Viridiplantae; phylum Streptophyta; class Magnoliopsida; order Malvales; family Malvaceae; genus Durio; species Durio zibethinus. The sequence continues at coordinate 17,807,801 of NC_143187.1, forward strand.
TCATATCAATCCTGTCATTATTAAAAAAGCAAATGAGCTCATCCAAATTCCCAAAATGGATGAAACTAAAAAGGAAGTGAAGTTACAGATGGCTACGTCCCTGAAAAACTCTAAGATCGATCAAGCTATGAATACGATAGAAAAAAGATTATGGGCTATAGAAGGTATTGATTTCTATGGATCCATGATGCTACTAACCTTTTTCTGGTTTCAGATGTTGTAATTCCTCTTAAATTCAAGGTACCAAAATTTGAGAAATACGATAGTACTAAGTGCCCTATTACACATATCATAATATACTGTCGTAAGCTGGCAGCATATGCCAGCAATAAGAAGTTGCTAATGCATGTGTTCTAGGATAGCTTAACTAGGTCTACTATAAGATAATATGTTTATATTAAGTCATAAAAGGATTTAACTCGATCTTTCATCAACCAATACCACCATATCATAAACACAGCTCCTAATTGCCTTTTATTACAAGGTATAGAGAAGAAAATATTCAAATCATTCAAAGAGTATGCCCAAAAATAGCGAGATGTCGTTGCCAGGTACAACCTCACCTGACAAAAAAATGATAGTGTTATTTATAAGCACTCTAAAGTCATCATAGTACAAGAAAATTATAGGAAACATGACTGAGAATTTTGTCAATATGGTGATTTCAGGGGAGATCATTGAAAATGCAATCAAAAGTGAAAAATTGGAAGAATAAGAGTATTTTATTGCTAAAAAAATGCTTAAGAAAAAAGAAAGTGTGACCCATGTTAAGAGTTTCGACAGGCAGTAATCCAAAAACTACCCTCAGCCAATCTATTCCACATATCATTTTTCTACAAGTCATGCTTCTGTTGTACTCTACTAGTCAACTCTACGACCTTTTTATCCATCCACACCTAAACCCTTCATTCATCTAACTACCCTAACAAATGGTGTGTGAGAATCATAGAATCAAAAAAAGCTTACATTTGACCCTATTCCTATGAGCTACACATATTTGTACCAAGAGCTTTACAAAAATCACTTGATTCTTCTTATTCTTGTAAAATAACATGAACCTCCCTATCTTAAATGGTATGACTTTATCGTTCACTGTGACTACCATTTTAGTGTGATGGGCCATTCCACCAAAAATTGTATCTCTTTGAAACATATGGTGCAAAGTCTAATCAAAGTGGGACTGATAAATTTTGATACTAGTAGAATCACGGTGTCTAATGTTAGTGAAAACCTATTGCCTAATCATCCAATGTCATAATTTTTGGGAGGTTGATTGGAATTACTTATCATCTTGGACTTCTTGAGAATATGAATATTCTTTTATGTACTTAGATTTCATTTTATTTTTCATCATTTTAATAAAGTGATAGATTTGATGCAATTTCATGACATTCCTCTTTTGTGTGAAACACCATTATTTAGTTTTACCTTTTTATACCTTTTTTCATATCCATTCTTTGATTTTGAATAATGAATGTTCAGACAGTTGTGACAATAATTCAAGATTCGATTTTGAAAACCTCATTCCATGATCTGATTAATAGATGAAAATTGTTGATTCATTGAGACTATTGAATAAAAAGACAAATTTGGAGAAGAATTTTAAAAATGATGCAATACATGATCTTTGTAATTGTTCACAAGTCTGCTCTTAGTCAGTGAATGTTCTTTATTGAGAGTATTCATGTTCAAAATGAGAAATGGCTATCTTTCTTTTATTCTTAAAAAAATAATAAAATCATCATTTGCTATCCTATTAGCCTATTGAAAATTTCTTTAGAGAAACCCTAATCAAGGATCATCCCTATACTACAGGCAAAGTTTAAGAAACTAGTTTATCCTTAGTGATTTCAAGGGCAAAGCCCTATGGTGCTTAAGTTTTTCTTGAAAAATGATGAAAAAAAAAAGAAAAAGAAAAGAAAATTGAAAAAATGAATAAGAAATTGATGGGGTAAAATGTCAAAGTACTCCATATGAAGAAATGATCTTTGGTTTGATTACCCTACAAATATAATTTGGGCCTGTTTTATTCATTTCTTTAGCAACCTTTATCTTAGCCTACGCTACATCCCTTAAAAGTCCATTTTGATCAAACGTAAATACTTGATTTGAAGAATCATGAATTGAATTGGGGTGGGTGTGCCATTGGATTGTTTAAAGCTTTAATCAAAGTGTCATTAATGAATAAAAAGGAAAGAGAAATGAAAAAAAATGAGAAAAAGGTGTGCAAAAGAAAAGCAAGCAAAAAAAGGTAAAAAAAAAAATTACAAAAAAAAAAGAAAGAGCAAAAAAGAAAAAATAAAAGGAGAAGGGCTTAGATCGAAAACCCGAAAGGGCAATTTAATTAAAGATGAAAACTTGAAAACATAACTCCGTATGAAAGTCGTAAGAATGATGATGATATTGATGGAGTCACATTTTTTAATGAGAATTCTGAGTTTGAGTTTAAAATTATTTGAGCAATCATAATTTTGGATGTTAATGTCCTATTTGAATAAATCATAGCATTTTGTCCTTATTTACCCATGAGTTGTTCTTGGCCCTACCTTTTGTTCTTTCAGTAATAAAAGCTCAGTTTTCTTATCCTTCACCAAATAAGCATTCCTTAAATAAATCAAAAAAATGTACCATGTCTGTCACTGATTTGAATGATCGCAACTAAATGAATGATATTTTTCATAAAGAGTTTTTCATTCTTTTGAAAGAAATCCAAAATGAGATAAATGAAATAAACATGAGAAAATGATTTACGATGGGGCAAATTAGGTGACCTTGTGATAAACCCAATGATAAATTGGTTGACACGACTTGTGAATTATGATCAGATGATAAGAATGACATAGATTAGCTGATAAAATTTGCTTTGAAACTATTAATACTGAAAAGCTAAGAAGGACTGGTGGAGTCTTAAAAACTTTGTCATCACAATTGAAATTTCATGATATTAGCATTATATACATTACGTTCATATTTGTATCCTAGATAGGATATGTATTTGCATCGTTGCAATATCATCATCATTCATTTTCAATTTCAGCTCAGTTCAGATCATTTTTTTGATTCACAGTTTCATCTCTATCAATCATCTTCGACCTTGATTCAAACCTGCTCACTTTATTTTTTGACTTGCGATTTCATCCCGGTCAGTCATTTTCGATCTTGATTCAGTCTTGATAGCTTTATTTTCCTAACTTGCGATATCATCTTAGTCATTCATCTTTGACCTCAATTCTATCCTGGTCATTTTTAAACTGGTGGCATTTTCTTGATCATTCATCTCGGCTTAGTTTAGATCATTTTTTTGACTTGCGACATCATTTCGATCATTCATCTTTGACCTCAACTTGGTATTAGTTGCTTTTAGACTCGTGGTATCGTCCCGATCATTCGATCTTAGCTCAGTTTAGATTATTTTTTTAACTCATTGTATAATTTTGATCATTCATCTACGATCTCGACCCAATCCTAGTCGTTTTCAGTTTAGTGACATCATCCCGATCATTCATATATGGCTTGACTCGGTCTTAATCGCTTTTAAACTTACGACATCATCCCAGTCATCCTATATTGGCTCAGTCCAGATCATTTTTCTAACTCATAGTATCATCTCGATTACTCATCTATGACCTCGACTCAGTCTTGGTCGCTTCTAAACTCGTAATATCATCTCAATTATTCGATCTCGGTTCGATCTAGATTTTTTTTTTTAGCCTTTGCAAAACTTGGAATCTTGTGAATTTAAGTCCTGGCGAACCTAGAATCATTGCTAATCTAAAACCTTTAAAACTTGAAATCTTGCGAATCTTTTTTTCTGCAAATATGAAAGTCCTTGCAAACCTGAAATCTTTACAAATCCAGAACCTTTTCAAAACTTGAAATCTTGCGAATCTTTCATTCTTGCGAATCTGAAAACCTTTGCAAATTTTAAAATCTTTGCAATTTTATTAAACTTAGAATATTGGGATCTTTCAACTTCTGTCATGGAACCTCATAATTTTTGAATGTCCAAATTATGAATTTTTAGATTTAAAGTTGAAATTGTGAACTTTATTTTTTTGACCTGCAGTTCAATCCCAGTCACTCATTTCAATCTCGGCTTAGTCCATATCATTTCTTATTTTGTAGTTTAGTCTCGATTATTTTGGCATACTTTGATCACTTTTTAAATTTTGGCTTTCAGACCTGAACAAAATGGATATCTTTTATCATTATACAATTTCTGTTCCATAGAAAATGCACAAAGAGGGGCAGCTATAGATACCCCATTTTGTCTAAGAATATTTTTTTTGAAATTAGGCTTTAATCGTAATTGAGAGATTTTTAGGATTTAATTCTAGAATCAATTGGCATTAAAAATAATGTGGAGAGATTGTCGGGATTTAATTCCATAATCAATTCACATTAAAATGATAGGGAGAGATTTTTTAGATTTGATTTCGAAATCAATTCTCATTAAAACAGAAATCAAATAAAACCGTAGATTTAAGGGGAATTGATTGAGCATGAATTTTTATATAAATCTGTGATCAAAGGAAAGTAGGCATTCAAAAAAAAAAAAGATTATGTAGAAACACCTGAGAGAAAATAGAAAAATTTATTTAGCAATAAGAGGTTTTAGGTTTGAGGTTTGGTTTGTTTAGATTTTCTATGGGATTTGGTGTTTTTGGGTTTGAATTTTTGTAGTTCTAGGGATTTCTGAGTTTAGTTTCTAGACAATTTGCTAGGTTTTTGGAAATTTTCTGTCGACTTTTAGGATTTATTCATCTATTTTTGGAAATTGATTAGAGAGAAGATAGAAGAATAACCATTTTAGAAAGAGATGCATACTCAAACATTTCTGAATAAAAGCCTCAAATTTGAAGGACCTAGATCTGTGTGTTTTATCATGCACAACCCGACCCAATTGTAGGTATTCTCTTTCCCTTTTCCATTCCATTTTTTGTTTTGATTTTATTTTTCTTATTTTATTTTTTTTATTTTTATTTACTCTTGCTATTTCTTATTTTAAATTGAAAAAATATATTACTTATTATTATGATTTTTTTCTTTGTACTTATTTATGAAAAAAATAAAAAATCTTTGAAAATAAATTCATGAATCCCACCAAACTATTAGTGAATTTTCATAAATTTAAATTTTATAGAATCCACCAAACATTGGGAAATTCCATAAATAAATTTCAAAAGGATAAAAAATAATTTTTATCCTCCAAACTATTGGAAGATTGCTTCCTAAATTAAGTCTCACCAAACTATTGGGAGATTTACTGAATTTTCTCACAAAAATAAAATTTTATGAATATCTTTCAAATAAAATCTCACCAAACTATTAAGAGATCTACCTCAAAGTAAATCCTATTAAACTATTAGAAGACTTTATTAATTTTCTTGAATAAAATACTATAATAAATTCGATGACAAACCTCTTCAGGTAAGACAATAGTCTCCATGAATACTTCTGAGGTGAGAAAATTATCTTAAATTACTACCAAACTATTGGGATAATTTTAAGACTAATTTTCAATATTTAATATTTTGGTAAAAGCATAAACATTTTAAGGCTTAGATAATCTGGAATTAAACTGGTATTATCATTTGGATGGGAATCGTAAGAGTGCTATAACCTTTTCCATATGTAACCGCACTTTTGAACCTAAACTTCAGTTTCGTCAATCAAAATTTACTATTTAAAGATACCTAAGTCAATCTTGAGACTCCTCTTTAAATAGGACAAATTCAATCAGGTGGCCAATCTCACTTAAATAAAAAATATTGGTGGTGACTTCTCTATTCCATATCTAGGGATAGGTCCATGGATCTATACGTTATGACAATTCTCTTTTCATCATGTCTTTTAGTTTTACTTTTAGAAAGGTCAAGAGTTTTAGGATAGAGATTAAGGGAGTCAGCTCGGGTAAGACAACGGTGACCTAGTCCCATCAGTTATTGGAGGTCGAGGTTATCACAAGATGGCCAACTGGCTTAACCTCATGTTTAAGAAAAGGTAACAATAAAATTATTAGAGTGCTCAAGTAAAAGAAAAATAGGTCTTGAGCATGGAAAAGCTATGTGTTTAGATCAATTTTGATTTGAAATATCCATTTGATTTCTTTGTCCCTCATTTCAATTCGTCTTTTATGGTCGACCTTCCCTCATCTTTGGTTGTTCCCTCTTTTGGGGTCTAGTATCATGAACTTTCTTTTTCTTCTGCTCTCTCACCCATAAATGCTCATGTTGTCTCTTTTATTCCTCTTTGGCCAACTTTTGTTAACATCACCTTTTTCTTTCGAAAGGTTTTTTATTCTCTTATCTTCTCCCAAAGTCATGATGCTCATAGTGATTACTCCATATTGAAATCCTATTCTTGCTTAGGACTTTGAGTCTTCTGGTAGTGAAGACTCTGAAGATGAGAAATGTTTCAAAAAGGAACAGTAGAAGAAGGTGCCTTTGCTAGGGAAAATGGTGATAAGGAAAAGAGTTCTTAGGAATAGGACAAATTGGTCGAGGTTATTGTATATATTTTTTATGACCTCGATATAATCTCCAAAGATGAGATGATGAAACTAAAAGGCATGGCCAATCCCAAATACTACCCCAATATATGTTCAGCTCATCATGTTCATGCTCTGGTGATGAATTTTTGTTTTCCCAAATAGAGGTATAGCATATTAGTACCAAACTTCCCAAATCAGGTCACCGATAAACTGGAGCCTTATTGGCTCTGGGTATGTTAGGATTCATTTATGGTTGGTCTAAGAGTTCCACTTCATTATTTATTTGTTTTAATTTTTAGTTCTTATAATTTAGTTATCAGTCAGCTCACTCTTAACTCTATACAGTACATAGTAAGTTTTATTATTTTTTATCAACACTTAGGTATTCTTCTTGATCTCTTTTTATTCAAAAAAATTTTCTATTAAAAGGCATCCCAGTGATAAGAGGTGGTACTCGATCCAATAAGAAGTTGTTTGCTGATTGCCTGAGCTCTATCAAAAATTAGAAGCTACCTTTCTTCTATCTCTAAAAATAAAAATAAAAATAAAAATGATAAGATCGAAGTTGAAATCGAGGTCGAGATCAAGGCCTGAGAGATAATAAATGAGCTTAGCAATTTTGTAGACTTGCATGTTGCTCTTTTCATCCTAGACTTATCAGATCGAGACAAAATGATGGACTACACTCGTAAGGGGAGCTTGTCATAGATGCTTATGAGCTGACCTCCCCCAAAGTAATAAATTAGATGAAGTACTAAGGCAGGTGTAAGGTAACCTTATAGGATCTTTATTTTGTCTAATTTTTTTATCAAATTTTTAGCTCAGTTTTATAGAGATGTCTTTCAACAAAGACTTAAACTTTTCCTTCTTTCAACATGAGCCCAAGCCCAAGAAGCTTTAAAGTAAGAAAATTCAACTTAATGGCCCCTTTCTCAAAGGGAATAAAGTCACCAAGCCCATAATGGGTGAGCCACTCAACACTCTTTTGCCACCAAGAAACATAAGACCATTACACACCAAGAGCTTTCATCGATAGCACCCCCTTCTATGAAGAAACCAAGGATTGAGGCCTCTTCCTTCACCCTAGAGAATCTAGAGTTTAAAGTGTAAAAGTCTAGCTAAAATGAAAATTTGTATGAATCTAGAGTACACTCTAGTTGACAACCTTATTAAAAACTTTGATGTGGCTAGAAGGTTTTGTAAGGTCGTGGTTTCTCCCAACGGTAAGTATTGCTTAACTTCAGCACAACCCTTTCATTATTCTATTTTTTTTTTTTGCTAAGTCAATTTCATCTTATACAATCTATCAAAAACTCCTTTCTATACTCATAGACAACATTGGCCAAGCCTTCCAACACCCCTATCTAGCTATGGCCCATCTACTCAAGGCTAAGAGAGATACGATTATCATAAACGAGGAACACTAAAAAATCTCGAACCCCTTAAGCAGCTTAAGGTCTAGCTTCAACAAGTCTCATCAAAAAAATCAAGTAGAAAAAAAAGATTGATGAGCTAACAGCCAGGCTGGAAAATGTCTACATCAAGAAGGCCTCAACAGAGTCTATGAGGGAATAGGTTGAGTTGAAACTTAGTGATGCTCAAGTTGAGATAGTTAGCTGAGGTCCAAGCTTGAAGCTAGAGATAAAGAGAAAGAAAAATTGAAAAAGAAAGTCACTAAAAGGTTTTAAGCCTATAGTGAATTTTTCAAACTCTCGGTGAAGTTGTCCAAAGAGAATGTTTTTGGTGCTTTTAAGCTGACGAAGGATGAGATGTAATTCAAATTTATCGACCTCAACCTTGATCTTTCTGATATTAACATGAATAATATCAAATCAAGGCTTCTTCTAAATCAATTAGACGAAAAAAAAAAGAAAAAGGAAAAAGAGAGTAAGAGGATAAAGATGATGCATTGGACGGTAAGCTCAAGGCTGCTATACACACTAAGCTGAGGAAGAACAAGCCAATATCGCTAGTGCTGTTATTGGGGATACTAATACTGCTGCCACTGCTAATAATGTTTAGGACTTCTTTTTTTTGTTAACTTTTGTAAATTTTTGTTCAAGTATGATGTCAAATTTTTGTTATGACCTTGAGGACAAATCATTGTAAACAATTTCTATCAATGATAATTTTTTTTTATATTGATCTGATTATGAAATGAAGAATTTATAATATTTTGTTTCAAAAGTTTTAGTTTAATTTTATTTAATTTAAATTTTCTAAGTTTAAGCTTGAATAGCTGCTTACAAGATGACTTCACAACTTAAGTACTGTGAAATTAGCTAGTATAATTTAGAATAATTGATTTAATTAAAGTAATTCAAAGTTTTAGCCCATCTTGAGTGAGCTTAGAATTCATTTGGAGTCTAAGGTCAAGTTCCATTAGGTTTGTTTATTCCTAGGTCCAAGGATTACAATGAATGTTATCATGTTTTAGCCTTAAGTTTTAGGTTATACATATCAGGTTAGAAACATTTTTTTTGGGTGAATCAATGAATAAGATCATCATAACTTTATTGATTTTTGGAATACAAGTATGAGCTTGATATAATCCAAGCTACTAATAATATATTTTCAATATATTTGTGTTTTATGTTTTTGGTAAGAAACTGCCTTTCATATCCTGTAATTTATAAGTCACATCATGGATGATCACTTTAACCACATATGGTCATTTTAGGTCAGAGTTAGCTTGCCAACCCAGTCATCAACTCCTGAGGCTTAAACCTTCCTAAGTACCATATCACTTTTCTTAATTTTTTTTCATCATACCTTTTTGTTGTAATAATTGGATACCCTTTGTTGTTAAGTTGCTATTCGTGTTAAAGCCCTTAGGGCCTCTTTATTTCCTTCATCTAATCGTAACTCAACTTTCAAGCTCAAAAGATCGATCTTGATAGGCACTACAGCTTCTGTTCTAAATGCTAGGTGAAAGGGGATTTCTATTATTGGTATATTGGTGGTCATCTCGAAAACCCATAGTATTCCAGGGAGGTCAGTAGCCCACTTTCCTTTTACCTCATCTAATTTTTTTTTCAAGGCTTTCAATATTATCTTATTCGAGGCCTTGACCTATCCGTTAGACTAAGGGTGGGTGAATGATATAAACCTTAAGTCAATTTAAAGGTTTGAACACAATTCTTTAAACCTTGCATTTTTTGCATTGTTTGCCATTATCTGTGACTATGGACTGAGGTAAGCCAAACCTATAGACTATATTCTTTTACACAAATTTTTTGACTTGGCTTTCTATTATAATGGCTAAGGTCTCGGCTTTAAGCTATTTCATGAAATAGTCTATCACTATTAAAATAAATCTCATCTTACCTGTGATCGAGGTGAATAGTTTAAAGACATCCATTCTCCACTGTGTGAAAGACCAGGGGTTGATAATGGGAATGAGCTTAGTCAATGGAAGATGTTGAATGTTAGTGAACCTCTGGTATTTGTCACATCTTTTCACCAAATTGGTTGCATCCCTTCTGATGATGGGCCTATAGTAGCCCTATCTAAGTACTTTGTAGGCAAGCTACTTAGGTTTGAGGTGGTTCCCATATATTTCTTCATGGATTTCCCTCAGCACATAATTCGTTCTTTGTCATCCATACATCTCAGATAAAACAGGCTAAAAAATCTTTTATGCAATTTTGTATTGATCGTCATGTACTGAGAAGCCTTTTTTATTAATGCTTTAGCTTGGGCCTTGTCATTAGGCAACTCTTCCTTGGTTAGGTATGTCCTGATCAAGGTCATCCAAGTTTTTTTTATTTAATCTATTTTACAAGTTGCTCATTTGTGCTTTTCTATATCAATTCTTCCACTAGAACTTAGCTCAAACTTTCTGTCATTATTCTTATGACCAGTTTGGAGAGGGAGTCTGCCAATGAATTTTTATCCTTGGTATTTCTTTACTTTGGCTTTTTGAAAACTAGTGATGAGGGCAAGTGCTTTATCCAAATATTTTCATATTCTTTTTTTCTAAGCTCTAAACTTACCATTTATCTAATAATCACTAATTGAAAATCACTATACACGATTATTGTTAGACATTTAGCTCGATTACTAGTCTTAAATCAACTATCGGTGCTTTATATTCCACTTTATTGTTGGATGTCTTAAATCTAAACTTCAAGGTGTATTGATACTATAAGCTTTTTGGGCTGATCAAAATAAAGCCAGCATCGCTGTTGTGGCTTATGGCTGATCCATCAACAAAAAGTTTTCACCCTTTTTTTTCCTATAGCTTTTTCATTCTTCTCAGGTTGGTTATCAGGATGGGCCAACGTGAGCTCCATAATGAATTTTGCCAACACTTAGGACTTCAGGGCAGACCTGGGAAGTATATATAGGTCAAATTCACTAAGTTCTACAGCCCACTTAATCAATGTTCCTAATATTTTTGCCTTCTGCAAGACCTGCCTCAATGGTTAGTCAGTCAATACGTGAATTGTGTGAGTTTAGAAATACGGTTTGAGTTTTTTAGCCTATATGACAATCGCATAGGCTAATTTTTCTATCTTGATGTAATTCATCTCTGCCCCCGTCAATACCATACCTATAAAGTAGAATAGTCTTTACCTCTTTATTTTTTTATAGACCAAGATCAAACTGATAGCCTAATCTGTGGCAACTAGATATAAGTACAAAGTCTCTTTGAAACTCGATTTCAAAAGGATAGGTGAAGAGGATAGGAATTTTTAAAGTTTATCAAATACTTTTTAACACTGAGGGGTCCATTTGAAATCAAATATGTTTATGAAAATTTTGAAAAATAAAATATATTATTATGTCGACTTGAACATAAACTTGCTCAGGGTGACTATTCTTTTAGTTAGCTTCTGTATTTCTTTTATCGAGATCGATGCTTTCATATCTAAGATTGCTTGAACCCTTTTTAGGTTCACCTTTATCCCTTTCTTGTTGATCATATAGCTAAGAAATTTACCCGATGTGACTTTAAAGGCACACTTGCTTAGGTTTAATATTATATTATATTTTTTTAAAGTGTTGAAGGTCTTTCATAGGTCTTTCAAGTGCTCGACCAAACTCTTACTTTTGACTATTGTGTCATCAATATATCTTTTCATGTAATGATCGATCTAATTTTTAAAAACCTTGTAACCAACCTTTAATAAGTCACCTCTATTGTTTCAAGTCGAAAGGAATCACTTTGTAATAGTAAAGACCTTTTTTGGTGATGAAAGTTATTTTTTTCTTATCTTCCTTTAACATTTTGATTTGGTTATAGCTAGAGTAGGCATCCATAAAGCTAAAAAGGCCATGCTTGACACTATCATCAATTAACTTATCTATGCTAAAGAAAAGAAAATCGTCCTTTGGGCATGCTTTGTTAAAGTTACTAAAGTTAATACACATTTTTATTTTTCATTGTGCTTTTTGACTATGACCATATTGGCTATACATTCAGGGTAGTAAACCTTTCTGATGATACCTGTCTGCAATAATCTATTGACTTATTCCTTGATAGCTTTTTATCTTTATGAGGCAAAGGTCTTTTGCTTTTGTCGAACTGGTTTCATGTCCAGATTAATGTGCAGCATATGGACCATCATCATGGTATCAATCCCAGACATGTCAAACGGTGTCCATATAGATAGGTTAGTGTTTTTTCTCAGGAGCTGAATTAACTATTCTTTTTGTTCGAGTTTAGTTAGAATTTGCATGTGTTTTTCATAAATATTTTCCCAAAATGTATAGATACAAGGAATTTCATCAACTCAGATTGATTTTCATCTAGGTCAGGTCTTTGATCATCAATTTTTTTTATTGATTTAGGTCGGTACCATTTTCTGTGAGGATAAATCCCATCGTGACAATTAATAAATTATTAATAAGTGATCAAAACATATGGTTGAATAGAATGTATTTCTCATTTCAATTTTTGTTTTGGCTGGCGTGTCAACTTAGTCCAAATGACATGTAAATATTTGTGTCGACTTAAGAGCTCGATCACCTTCAAAATCAATTTAAAAGTTTAAAAAATAAAATAAAAGGTGTATTTTCTATTAGAGCTTAAGAGCTTAAAAAGGCTTCTTTAGCATTCTTAGTTTCAATCAAACTGTCAATCTACTTTTCAGTCCTTTCTTTCATTATCATTATGTAACAATATCGTATTGTGAACTAGTCTCCCCTTACCTCTTCAATCCTTTAAGGTGTTGAAAATTTTATCTTTAGATGAGGAGCTAAGCCTATGAGTCACATAATGGATTGGCTAAGTTAACCCAATATCATATTATAGACAGATGGGATGTCCACTAACATGAATTTTATGACTGAGGTGATTGTCCTTGGTTTTGTCCATAAAAAGATTAGTAGTTTGATAGTCACTTTTACTAGTATTTTTTTATTCCTAAATCCTACTAAGATTATGGTGATCGATTGCAACTAATTTTCTTTAATACCTATATTCTTCATGATGGCGTAGTATATGATGTCGATTGAACTTTCGTTATTGAATAAAAACCTTTTGACCATATAATTATACACCACAGTTGTGATTACTATAACATCATTATGGGGGTGTTAGATTCCTTTCAAATCTTTCAAGCTAAATGAGATCGATTCATCTTTTTAATCTTTTCCTTTCTTTGTTGAAGAGCCAATAGCCATGATCATGCCTGGGTTAGATTTTTTTTTTTTGTCGAGGTTGAGCTCCCTCCAATAATCATATTAATCACTCTAGCAATTGGCCTATTATTATCAACTCGATCTTTTTCCTATCTTTGTTCATCTTCTCGAACTTCTACTTTCTTGTATTCCTCTGGCTTACCTTTTTTATCTTTTATAAGCTATTTTAAGTTTTGTTTATAATCTAATCCGATCTACCCTTATCTCTGTTAGTCTCCAAACCTTCTCAATTGACCTCTTTTAATCAGAGCTTTAATTTCATTTTTGAGGTCGAAAAGCCCTTGATGTTGTGGCCTATGTCTTTGTGGAAAAAACATATTTTGGTCATTCCCTTATGATATTCTACCTTAATGGCTTCAGCTATCTAAGTTCTAGATTCATATCAATTTGCATCAAAATCCTCTTCCGAAAAGTATTCAATGTAGTTTAATTTATTTATCCACTAGGGCTTCTAGCCCTATGTCGTTTCTCTTTTAGCAAAAAATCATAGAAATCTTTACCTTTTTTATGATCAAGGATGAGGGATGAACCTCTCTTATCTTAGCAGCTAAGGAAAGAGAATAAGCCTCCCTCAACTTGCCTATTTCTCAATATAGCTTCAATATTTATGTATTTTTTAACCACGAGTAGGATGTTGACCAAAGTCTTAGGTGGCTTTAATGATAAGATCAACTTTAAATGGTACTTTTTATCATTGAGGTCACATGTTAGGGTAGCTACAATAACTGTTTGTTTCAAGTTTTTCACATGTAGGGCTTTCATGTTAAAACGTGTGACTTAGTTGTTTAAAGATTCATTACGACCTTGGTGAATTGACATCAGGCTTAACGTTGTCTTCTTCATTCTTTGACTACTTATGATCGAGATAAGAACGAATGGCTGAACTCTTTAAATATCGTGATTGACCTTGGTTTTAGACTGTGATACCAAGACTGAGCTACGCTTTTAAGGGTAGTAACAAGACCTTTACATATTAAAGCTTCGTCTGCACCTTATATCATCATGTTAGTTTTATAAAATTTCAGATGATCGAAAGGGTAAAAAATATCATCATAATTTTTTAAGGTCAGCATTTTGAACCCTTTTAAAGGTATAACTTTATTGATTTCTTCAATGAAGGGTGAGATCTCTAAAAATTTAAGCTTATCCTTGAAAAACACTATCTTTACCTTTAGCTCTTTCACTATATCTTGCATCCAAGTTTCTAAGTCTTTGTTTAGCTAAGGTTTTAGGTTAGTTTGTTTTTATTTTTGAGTCATAATGTGTGTTGAGTTGTGATTGGGGTGGTGGTGAGTAAGAGTGTCATGCTCTTCTTCTTTGAAGATCAAGGAAGCTTCCACCTCTTTATAGCTTGGTTACCTTTCCATAGCTTTTTTTCATGAGTGACTAAGGTAAGTACCTTTGAAGCCTATGGTGGAGTTATAGTCTGTAACATCTGTTTAAGAGCTTGTATCTATTTGGTTAAAGCCTGAAACTACTCCATGGTAAGAGAAACTTGTTGTGTGATAGGTCGATCCAAGTGCTGGCATTATGTGTTTCTATTTTGGCCATGATGATCATCTCTCCTTTCTCTACAGTTCTTTTTTTAAGTGGCATTGTCTTGTATTCGGCTAATGAATAAAAAGTCCATACCTAGTGTGCCAAATATTTTTATCGAGCTCTGATATGGGGGTATTCCTGAAATGATAGAAAACTAGAAGAGAGCAGTTAAATGCAAAGGCAAAAAGTGTTTTTTATGTTTGTACTCTGACACGCAAGTTAGAAATTAAGATGAAAGAGGTCGAAATGACAGAAAGATAAGGGATCAAGACAAAATAGAACTTGAGATAATAATGCCTGAATACCTATATTTATATATGAGAGGTAGTGAGCAAATGGGGAACAATGATAACGTGACCAAGCTAATGTGGCACTGAGTGCATGTCAGATTAGCACAAATGTCTGAAATGCCCTAGATTGTTTGCTAGAGGCTTTTAATGAAGAAAAAAACTATTATTCCCATTGGACCACTAAATACCTCCAACACTCTTATCACATAATACATATTACATTCTCTTATCACATAATACATATTACATTCTGTGAACCAAACATGCCATATTCTCAATGATATAATATTCTCAAAGAACTTAATTAAGCACCATGTAGAATTATTAATTAATCATAATATTAAATTTTTATAAAATAATGTAAAATGAAAAATGACATTTTAGAAATATAATATAATAAACAATTATATCCATTTTCATCAGTTCAAATATTTTTTATATTTGTGATTTTATAAAAATTATAGGTAAATTATATATATAATATTGACTTGGAAACGAGAAAGTGGGATTTAATTTTTTGAATAAAAGATATGACTATTAAAAAGTCATATTCTCAAATATGAAAAACTTACTATTTATCATTTTACATTAAGGCCCCAAATATTAGGGAAAGACTTTGGTGTAATTTTTTAAGTGAAATTTGTGAAATTTTTTATTAAAATGATTCAATAAAAACTAAAATCAAAAATCAAAATCAATAGATTGAAAGGTTTTGTTATATAGATCAAGTGTACAAATTTTGAAAAAAAAAAATATTAATAAAATTGATATATTAACAAGTGTGCAAATTTTGAAAAAAATATTAATAAATATTAATATTTTTTTATATAAGTATTTTTAATAAAAATTTTAAAAAATTTTACTACTGAATAAATATATATTAAATTTGAATTATAAAAGATTTTTTTAATAATTTTTTACATATTATTGATATTCTTATTGAACTCTATTAATAATGGGTTGTGATTTTCAATTTTAATTTTTATTGAATCATTTTAATAAAAAATTTCACAAATTTTATCTAAAAAATTTCGTATAAATCTTTTCCCTAAATACCAAGTTCAAAGGCCTTTCTTTGTCTTCGCAAGTTTTTTTTTTTTTAATCTATCCATCAATTCTTTATTATAATACCTATCTAGTTCAAAAGAATATTATGCATATAAATTATTTAGAAACGTAGCTTCCAAACGCTAACTTCAATCACATATCAATTAATTTAAAGGTTAATTGACTTGGTCTCCGCAAGTTATTTGTACATTTTTCATGTGATTTCATATAGATGTGAAGTTAAGAAATTTTTTTAAAAAATTAATATTTTCAATTTTGTGAGAAAGTGCTCGAAAGAGAGGTGGAAATGTTTTTACATGCTAGTAATAAGAAAGCCAGAAATAAGTTGGATAAGTGGCAGCTATCTTTTGAATTATGGTCTTAGCAAATTCTCATTATTGGCTACAGTCTTCTTTAGAAATTAAAATGGTCCCCAACTTTTATATTTTTTTTATATTTATATTGCATAATATTTAAAAGATAATATTTAAATAAATTTTTAAACTTTATAAAAAATGAAAATGAAATCTTAATTTTTTATTGCATAAAATTAAAATTATAAATTTTTATTTTATTATAATTAGAACTTTCATGCTATAAAATATTTAATTGTCGGTTAAATGAATTGAACGTATAATTCATAAAAAAAAATGTTTATTTGGATTTATTTAGATGAATTAGATGAAAAATATTTGACAAAATAATATTTTTAAAAAATTGATAATTAGATTTTATTCTTTCATTTTTAAGATTTAATAATGATAATCAAATAAGAATTTATAACTTTAATTTCATGTAATAAAATAATTAATGACTTGTTTTTGTTTTTGTGTAACATATGACGTTAAAATAATAAAAAAAATCTCTAAACTTTACTATTTTATTTAGATAAGTTTATACATTTTTATTGAAAGGGGAACTCTATTTACAACTCATTTATTACTCTATATACCTTATTTCTAAATACACTCCTAATTTAAAACTTTATTTTCTATTTCTACTAAATGACACTCACCCTTCACTTTCTATTTTCCATTCCTACCTTTCTCTCTTCTTCTCTCTTAACTTTTCAAAAATAGGTGAAATCGAGATTTTGGGAGAAATCCGATAAGCTTCAAAGCTTATTGGATATCCATTTCCCATAAGCTACTCTGGAGTAGTGTCTCACTAGAGACAAAAGATGGTGGCCAAGTTTATTCTTCTGCATTGGTAACCCCTCCAATCCGCAGCTTTCTTCTTCAATTAATCCAATGATTTGGTAAAGGAATTTGATCAAACACTTGGTGGACAACACCCATTCGCTTTACCCCGGGTAAGCATGGGTTATAAAAGGAAAAGGAGGCTACGTAAGGTCTGATTTGAGAAAAATGATAGAAAGCCATGACAATTTTGTCGCCAAAGTTTTCACATTTTATTTATTTGTTATTTATTGATTATTGTTTTAAAAAATAAACTACTCGTTGTACTCAAACCTTGGGGAATTACAAAAGGGGATGGTCCACTAAAAATATCTGTTATTTAGAGTATCATGATAAAAATAATCAAGGAGAAAAATATTTATAATGTAAATTAATAAAAAAATTTAATCTTTTATGACTCCAATATATAATTATGCAAATCACAATTACAACACACCATGTATATGTATATTTAATAAAAAAATACAATTAATGGTCAATAAATGTAAATCACTAAATATTAAAACCTTACATTTATTGATACATTGTACATATATATATATATATTGTAAATTTATGCTCATAAGATAATCACTTGGAATATTGAGTTAATATCCATTGAACATTAAGGTTATGTAGGGTAGAGGTGGAAAAACATTGAAAAAATTAAAAATTAATTTAAAATTATAGTGTTTGATTCAATTCAGAATAATTTTTTTATTTGGTCTAGAGTACATTTGATATTAAACGTATATATTAGGTTTTGATCATATTTTAGATTAAAAAGTAAAAAAATTGAAAAAAAAATCAAATCGAATCGAATTATAAATTTTTATTAATTTTTATATATATCTTAAATTTTTATAAAATAAAAATAATTATTTTATACTTAAATTTATTTAAATAAATTAAAAATAATATTAAAATAATATATAAAAAATAAAATTTAAAAATCAATGAACAGAATCAAATTGGTAGAACTTTGTTCAGATTTGATTCTATGAAAATTCGATTTGGATTTGAATTAGATTTTAAAATTTATAATTCTATGTATTATCAAAAAAAAGGAACCGAATGCACTGTAATCACCCCTAATGTTGGAGTGATCATATTTCAGTTTTAATAGAATTGATCAATCAAATTGATTTAATTTAATTAATCGACTGGTCATCAATTAATTTGGATTAGTTATCAAAAATAATTTAAAGAAATTTCAATTTTCGATTAATTAAATTCAAAAATTAATTAACCCAAAGTTTTAATCAAAATATAAGGAATTCAAATATAAAATTAAAAATATAGTAAATTGACAATTTTTTCTACAAGTTGTTAGATTTTTCAACTTCATACTTTGGTATTTGAATATTTTATTAGATTACTTTATTCAATTTATTTCAAATATAAAAAATTATGAATTTAAAATATAATTTAATTTAAATATATTTTGTTATTTGACTGATTCAAAAATTAATTGAATTATATTCGGTTGATTAGATTTTTAAAAGTAATAAATTCATTTTGATTAATAAAAATAAAATAATATAATTTGATTAATTAGATTTTGGATAATTTAATTTGAAATTAATTGAATTAATGGAATGAACTCCTCTAAAGTTATAGTATTAATTAATAAAATTTTTGGTGAGACCATTTTAATTGAAATATTTCCCTTAAACTTTTAAAATATTATTTTTATTTAATTAAACTTTTTTTTTTATAAAAACCAATAAAATTCATTACTTTTTCCAATTCAAAATGCGTGGTTACATTATTATCTTTGCAAAATCGATGTTTAAATGACAAAATGTGAATTTATTCTAAGTTGACTCTTACATGGCATATAGCACAGGCTTACAAAGGATTGAAAATATTTCCAAAATAGCAAAAGATGATAAATTAAATATGATAATTAAGGAAATAAGAAATCAAAATAAAATAAAGCTTGGAATAAGTTTTGGCAGCTAGAAGACCTAATTTCATGAATTTAGGCTCAAGAATGAATGTTCTTCCATAGGCATTCAAGTGCTAGCTTTTTGTTTATTGACATGATAGAGATAACGATCATCTATGCTGACTTAATAAAAAATACTAACAAATTTTAGTTGTTTTTACGTAAAATAAAGGTTTAATTAAAAATAGCATTTTAAAGGATTATTTAAAACAAAAATAGTACTTTAGAGGTTTAATTAATAAAAATAATAATTGAATAACTTAATTAAGCACAGTATCAGCTGATATATATTGATTTTGACAATATCCAATATAAAGAGAGTAATTGTTTTTATCAATTTTAGTACCAGATAATATCAATTGATTTAATAAGCTTCAGATAATTTTGGTTGATTTTGATAAATTTTATTGTTTTGGTCTACATTTAAATATTAAAAATATCTTGATCTTGAAACATTAATTGGATTTGATGGACCAATTCATGATTTAGTAATTAAAAAGAAAAAAAGAAAGAAAAAATACAAAATTAAAAAGAAAATTAAATTTCTTTTGGTTTTATTATGTGGTTTAATATTGAATATATAATTATAATTAATATATAGGATAATAAACAAATAAATAAATAATGAATTATATAAATAAATAATTAAGTAAATGTAGTATCAATTTTAATAATAATAATTGCTTTATAAAAGTAATTTTATTAATTTTATACTTATCATTATCCATGTTAAATGTTTGATATATTTATTTTGTATATTATTGGTATATTGTTATCTATATGAGTACATGTATATTTATAAATATTTTTAATTAAGTCAAAAAAATTGAAATAATGTGTTTATCGATATATCTTATTGTGAAAAAAAATTGAAATATTTTTCAATGCGAAATTTACAAAGAAGAATAAATGCTTATTTAAAAAATTTTGAAAAATATACAAAGAATTTGGTTGTGATTTTTTTTATGCCTCCACACTTTTTTTTTTATCTCATTTGTGAAAGGACAACTTAAGCCTTAAGCCTCATTGTATTTTGCAAGCATCTATCCATGCAAGTCTCACAGATGCTTAATTATGTTTTAGTAGTTTTAAGCATCATTTTTAAAAGACAAACCGTGTTTAGCTATAAACAATGTGCAACTGTGTTGCCTTCCATACATGTGTGTTGAAAAAGACATTCTTCAAATTGTTTTTTTAACATACCTTACAGTCTCGAATGATAGGTTATAGAATTGAAAAAGAGCCTTCCTCTTGCTGTACAATGTTGATAATGGTACGACCATCACCTTCTGCAATGAACTTCTTGCATCCCAACTGAAGCACCATTTCTAAAGCTTTGCTTGCAGCAAGAGCTTCTATAACATTAACATCAACCACGAGCTTTATTTTCATCACTCTTCCAAGACAGTCCCTTACCATAATACCTAAGCCTCCCTGTTTAAGATTAACATTCAGAGCTCCATCAAAGTTCACTTTATAATGACGGTTTGAAGGAGCCATCCTTTTGGTCTTTTCCATAACCCTCTGTGAACCTTGACCTCCCATGGCTTCATGATATTCATCCAAAAAAGATTTTACCTTTTGGATAATAGCTCCTTCATTTGTTTCGTGCCATGTTTAGCCTCCAAATTCTGAGCATTCCAGGAGGACCACAATACCATGAAGAATGTTCAAATTATGGTAGGCTAAGGCTGTTTGTTGCCAGCTGCAGCCATTTGAATGTGCCAGTGACTTGATGCAAGCTAACTGTTGCAACAGACTGCAATTTTCCAAAACTTTCAAAGAGAAATCACAATTTTTAAGTGCATGTGTCACCGTTTGGTCCTCTTTATTGCATCTTGGACAAATGGATTAACGGACCTAATCTTGACAGCAAGATTCCTAGTGGTTGGTAATATTTGATGAGCTTCCTCCAAGTGAATTGTCCCACCTTAGGTGGGATGTTTGCTACCCAGGCCAGTTTCCAAACCTTATCCCGAGTTCCTGTATTTGCAAAAGGTTTAGATAGCACATGGTACCACTTTGCACCATATATATGGCGGAAAGAAAGATGAAGTGCTACAGCACAATTCGTTGTACAAAGAAGCCAAAGCAGAACTATAGAAAAATTATTCTACTTATCTTAAGAAATTTAATTATCAAGCTTATTTAATTTTAAGAATTTTCGATCCCTATATATGTTAAGAGGAAAAAAAAACGGAGTTTCTGGATTCCAATGACAGGCATGCAATGGCTGATATGCGACGAGTTTTGAGAACAAAATCTTTAAGTTTTCGAAGAATAAGTTTTTGAAGAATATTTGCACGTGCTTGAAAGAGACAATGATATCGTTAATTTAGATTAACTAAGAAACCAATTAAAGGCACAAAGACAGCTTGGTGTAGACACCCGTTGTAAGCCAGACTTTAGATTTTGATCCATGAATTAGGTCCAGCTACACAAAAAAAATTTATTGGATTTTTATAAAAAGTTTTGATGGACCATCTTGTTTGGCCCATCTCTTTTTGATGAGTTTTAGATAAGATTAGATGAAAATAAAAACATAAAAAGTAAAGAAAATAGCGGTTTAATTCGGGTGAAATTCTAAGAGGAAGGAAGTTAAATTTTGAAATTCTGATAAAAAAAATCTCTTTTTGAAACTAAGATAAACGGATGAATAGAATGGATTTTTGTAAAAGATTTTTGAATCTCTAGTTAATTTGGTGCCTAATCGTTACTGCTTAATCTTTATATAAACTAGTAATCATATAACCGAGGGGGAGAACAAAAAAGTACAATAGTCAGAGAGCACTCTGAGTAGCAAAAATTTTTTTTTCAAAAAGATTAGAGTAGTTTTTTGGTAGAGGTTTTGGGAAAATTTTTTTTTGAGTTGTGAGGATTTGATTAGAGCTTAGTTGGTGTTTTAGAGGTTCCTAAGAAATATAAGGTTGATTTGGTGTTTTTTAGGGATTTTTTTGCTTTTTTCTTTTTAAATTCTAGAATTTCATAATCCGATGGAGTTTTTGGGCATAACTTGAATTTTTCAACAAGTTTCTAGCCTAATTTTCAGTTTTCGATGACTATTTCTAGAATCCAATGACCATTTTCTAGTTCTCGACAACCAACCCAGAAATCAATGACCTTTTTGGAAAGGTTTAAAGATTTTGATGGCTGAAATCTAACCAAAATAAAAAAATAAAAGAGGTGGTTTTGAAAAGAGAGAAAGAAAAGAAAAAGGGACAAAAGAAGAATCTGAGAAAAAAGGAAATTTTGGCTCTTTATACAATTAAAAAAAAAAACAACGGCATTTTGGATATTAAAGAGGTCAGGGTCTATGTGTTCTCCCATTTAATAAACCGACTTATTGCACACCCGACCTGTATATTTTTGGAATTATATTTTATCAAGCCGAGCAAACCGTGAAGTCAAGCCAGGAAGCTGCATCTCTCAAACGGTGTTTTGTTTCTTCAACCAAATCGTCAAGCCTTGAGCCAAGTCGATATTTGGTATTTTTTTCTTTCTTTTCTTATTTGATTTATTTGTTAAGATAATCTTATTAATTGATTTAATTATTTATTTTTGAATAAGTATTTTAATTTTTTTTCAATTTAATGAAAAGTTAAAATATTAATTTTCTTTAAAACAAAAAAGAACAACGTCAAAAATTGAAAAAGCTTTTTTTAGCTAAAAATAATTTCAAAAACAAATTTGAGAAAAACTTGAAATATCAATTTTTCTTAAACAAACAAATAATATTTTGAAAAAATGTTTTGAGAAAAAGATGAAATATCAAATTTTCTTAAATAAAAAAATTTCAAAATTTATTTTGAGGAAAAATTGAAGTATCAATTTTTATTAAACAAAAAAACTTCAAAAAATATTTTGAGGAAAAGTTGAAGTATCAATTTTTTTAAACAAAAAAATTTCAAAAAATGTTTTAAGGAAAAGTTGAAATATCAATTTTTCTTAAATAAAAATTTTCAAAAAAAACATGTTTTCAGGAGAAGTTGAAGTATTAATTTTCCTTAAATAAAAAAATATTTCAAAAAATATTTTAAGAAAAAGTTGAAGTATCAATTTTTCTTAAAAAAAAAAATTTTAAAAAATGCTTGAGAAAAAGTTGAAATATCAATTTTCTTAAATAAAAAAATATTTTAAAAAAAATGTTTGAGAAAAGTTGAAGTGTTAAGTTTCCTAAAATAAAAAATATTTCCAAAATATTTGAGAAAAAAGTTGAGAGTATCAAATTTTTCTTAAATAAAATATTAATTTTTTTCTAAAATAAAATAAGAAAGAAAATTTTAGGAAAAAGTTGAAGTATCAATTTTTTTTTAGAATTTAATTTTTTAAAAAATAAATGTTAAATGATCCAACGACGAAGATTTTACAAAAAAATAGTAATTTTCTTGTATATTCTTGAGGAAAGGAATTATATTAATTTTTTGCTAAAATATTAGAGTCAATTAAGAATAATTCTCAATAATAAATTAAATGGTAAATTTTTTTAAAGCTTAATAGATAACACGAAAAAACTGTTACCATCTTTAGATAGGCGTTATGAGTGTGCTATAACCTTTCTTATACATAGTTATACTTTTAGACTTGGCTTGTTTTTGTAAGCTAGAATTTATTTTTTAAAGATACCCGAGTCAAGTTTGAGATTTCTTTTTAAAATGGGACAAATTCAGTTAAGTGGCCAATCACACTTAAACAAAAAAGATTAATGGCAACTCATAAGTCATGTCTAGCAACAGGTCTATGAATTTGTATGTTATGACAGTTTGGGACTTCACTACGGATAAGTCAAGAATCAGGCTAGCAAATAAATTTGTGTTATCTAAAAGCCTAATAAAATTAAATTTTTTTAAAGATTTTTATTTATTCACTTCTTTTATTTATTTTGCTTATAATGTTATTCATATGCATGTGCATTACATAAGCTTTATACCCGAGCTACATCCCTTAATAAGGGAGTAAGTTATGCTTTTGTGAGGTTTTAATGCCTCCGTATTGGCTAGTGAAAGACTTTAACTCAAATTAAACTCTTTTCATTTATAGCTTGTAATGTGTGAGAATTGTGGTACTTTACTAGTTTGTAATAGACAATGATATAAGAAATAATTTGGTAACCTTTAGATTTTTAACCTTAAACCACATATATTGAACCTTAGAAAGACTTAACCTATATGTGAGCCATATACTTTCCTTTTGAATTGACTAGAAGTTTAAGGTTCATTCTTTTATTATGTACGACGCTTAAATTTATTTATTTATTTATTTCTTATTCAGTGTACCAACTAATCTTATGTTTTGTTTGTTAAATTTTGCATGATTCATACTCATATCATTAAGTTGCATGAGGAATATTTGCCTAAAAAGATAGTTTTCAACAAAGAGTTTTTCATGAAGTCCACATAATGACTAGTTTGCTCTTCATCTATCTTAGCTCCCTACTAGTCACCAAATGAAGTAAAGGTTTAGTCAAAAAATATCCAGTAACAAGAAGGGGATTGTTTACTAGTTGATCATGCTTCTACCTTATCTAAAGAGATATCTCTCCTCCTTAAACAAAATAATCTAGAAGACTTAGTTGATGTGTGAAAGAAGATGAGCCTATTAAGATAAGAAGATTTTTGCTAGAGATATGGACAAATAGCACACGTTCTTATGGCGAATGTTAAGAATCAATTAATCAAAGTCGTAGTTTAATTTTGGGATCTTTTATACAAGTGTTTCATCTTTAATGAAGTTAATATGATACCAATCATTGAAGAATATTCGATTTTGTTAGGTCTGCACCTCAAGGCTCTAAACAAAATATATGTCAAGAACACAAGTTAAATTTCATAAAAATTTGGCGAGTCTCTGGATATAAACTAAGAGATTGTAGATTCACAAACAAAAAGAAAGCAAGGGTAGATCTACTTACCTTGAAAGTTCTTTCATGATTTTCTTGTGCAACGGTCCAATAATGAGCAAGGGTTAGATGTGTTTTGCTTAGCCATATATGAAATGGTGATTTTTCCAAAGATTTTAGGTTACATTAAGATAGCAGTGATTAACTTCTTCAAAGGTGTGGTAAATAGCTGCAAACCTTCACTGATAATATTGGTAGAGACTGTTAGATTGTTGAGTTATTGTCACCAGAATGGAGGCCGTTTCATAGGTTTTGCACTACTATTATATTTATGGATGAAAAGTCATTTTGTGTGTAAGAAATGTGCATTCTTGAAGCTTTACTTCCATAATCGAGCTACAATTAAAAAATTTTGTTAAAGTAAGTGGCCAGAACAAAAGTCTAAGAAAAGGCTGATGACTTTCTTCCAAAGGCTTATGACAATCGATGTAAAATGGTTAGTCTCATGGATGAATCGGGAGCCGATGTTATAATAGTGTAGAGAGGATATTACAATTCCATTTTTGGGCATATGAAGAGCAATAAGTTATACACCATTCTTACTGAGAAGACAGTTGAGGGCAGAGTAGTTTGACATAAATTTTGTTAGTTAAATTTTTCTTATAGTGAGCCAAAGGCATTTCAGAGGATGAATGATGTGATTAAAGCATGGAAAAGTCCTCAAATGGTGAGTCTTGGATCTTTCATTGATAAGGCCACTCATGGGTACTTAGTTTTGAAAGCAAGATGAGAAAAAGAAGTTGTATTCACTCTTGAAGACTTTCAACAACCAATAGGTGAAAAGCTTGAAGAAATACCATTAGAATTAGAGCTTACGAAAAGGGAGTTTGAGGTAAAAAAAAGATAAGCTAAAGCAAGAGATCTATAAGCTTAAAAAAGAGAAGAATCAATGAAAGGATAGAGCTGAAAAACAAGAAGTCAAAGTTTGCAAAACAAAAAAGAATAACTTCAAAAATTGAAAAAGTTTTTTTTAGGTAAAAATAATTTCAAAAAATTTTTGAGAAAAAGTTGAAGTATTAATTTTTTTAAATAAAAAAATTCAAAAAATGTTTTGAGAAAAAGTTGAAGTATCAATTTTCTTTAAATACAAAATATTTCAAAAAATTATAAGAAAAAGTAAAAGTATAAATTTTCTTTAAATAAAAAAAATTTCAAAAAAAATATTTGAAGAAAAGTTGACTTATCAATTTTCCCAAAATAAAGAATATTTCAAAAATATTTAAGGAAAAAGTCAAAATAATCAATTTTTCTTAAATAAAGCATTATTTTTTTCTAAAATAAAATAATAAAGGAATTTTTAAGAAAATTTTGAAATACCAAATTTTTCTTGAAATTTAATTTTTTAAAAAATAAATATTAAATAATCCGATGACATAATCTTTGCAAGAGAAAAAGTAGTTTCCTTATATACTCTTGAAATGAGAGAATTTTATTAATTTTCTGTCAAAATATTGTAGTTAATTAAGAACAATTCTTAATAATTAATTATATAGTAAAATTTTTTAAGGCTTAATGAATAACACGAAAGAATTGATATTATACTTTGATGAGCGTTATGAGGATGTTATAACCTTTTTCATACGTAACCATATTTTTGGATCTGACTTGATTTCGTAAACTAAAATCTACGTTTTAAAAATATCTGAGTCAAACTTGATAATTTTTTTAAAAAATAAGATAAATTTAGTCAAGTGACTAATAACATCTAAACAAAAAAAAATTGATAATGATTTTTAAGTTATATCTAATAATAAGTCCATAGATTTGTACTTTATGACACTTTGTACTTAGTAGTTAACATCTCGTTAAACAAATAATATCTTTGTGTTGTATGTTTTAACTTAAAATTTTTGTATTCATATATAAAACTTAATTTTTTTATATATCCTTTTTTGAATTACTGGATTAATAATTTAAATGAGTAAATTGTTAATTAATTATTAATTATAATGAGTAAATATTTTTCTAAATGGTTGTTTATAAAACTAGGCTCTTACACCCTTAAACTAGGTCACATCATTTTTTTTTTGAATTTTTTTTATACCTTTAAAATAAATTACTTCACACTCGCTAGCTTTTTCTCCTGTATCTAAAATTTGCCATTCTTTTTTACAATTTAGTATATTCAAACTGTAATTGAAAAGCTTAATATTATATTTACTAATTTTAAATAAAACAAATAATATGATAAAAAAAACAATATGAAAAAAATATGAAATAGAAATAATTTAAAATTTTAATAAAAATTATATATAAATTTAACAAAAACAAAAAATATATATTTTATGTTAGATGTATCAATACGAATCATGATATAATTTTTATATTTTATAAATATTTAACATAAAATATACAAATATGTAAGGGATTAAGTGTGATAAACTTTATTTTAAAAATTAAAAAATAAGATGTAGGGATATGTGATTAGAGAGTATAAATATGTAATTTTATTGACATTACGTCTTCATAGAATTTTAACTCTAAAAAATTCACAATTACTGAAGGTTTTTTTTTACCATTGTATCTGAAGTCTTTTGACATCATTTCGCACCATGAAAAAAAATACTATTGAAATTCAACAAATAATCTCTATTAAGTTAGCAAACTCATTAATGACTTTAACGGAAATGGTGGGTTTGCATTTGGTATCAACCTTTAAGCAGAAACCACAAAAGAATGGCAAAGCGAGGAACCCTCCAAATGTCATATTTACATTCTCTTCGGGACCAATTGCCTTATAAATTGGTGCGCTTTCAGGTCCCAAAACTCAACCACAAACTTAAACAACATTCAAAAATGACAGGAAAAAGAATCGTAAACATTGAAGTTCGTGCAGCAATCTGCACCATTATTCTCCTTGCCCCAGTTGTTCTCTCGCAGAATTCACCACAGATACCAGCTGATAAATCCCAAGTGAATGCTTGGTTTAACGCCAACATCAAGCCTGCCTCAGCGAGGGCTGGCACCCTAGACCCAGCCCTTGTTCAAGCTGAGGCTGAACCTCATGTCATAAAGGTGAGAAAAGATGGCAGTGGAGATTTCGACACCATAACCAAAGCCATTGCGAGCGTTCCATCTGGGAACACCAAACGTGTGATTATATCTATTGGAGCTGGATCTTATCGCGAGAAAATCACAATTGTGCGAACTAAGCCATTCATTACATTTTACGGGGATCCCAAAAACATGCCAAATTTGACATTTGACGGTACGGCAAGGCAGTATGGAACCTTAGACAGCGCCACACTTATTGTCGAGTCTGATTACTTTGTGGCTGCAAATATCGTTATAGTGGTAAACGTTAAACATCTCTTATTGCATATATGGTTTATTTTCTATCTTGTGATGAAGTTTTCTTAATTTATTATATATATATATATATATATATTTGTTGGCA
The DNA here is from genome assembly GCF_047325235.1 of Durio zibethinus. NCBI lineage: Eukaryota > Viridiplantae > Streptophyta > Magnoliopsida > Malvales > Malvaceae > Durio > Durio zibethinus. The sequence goes on from NC_143187.1 coordinate 17,836,240, forward strand.
TATAGAATACTGCTCCGAGGCCAGATGGGAAAATGGTGGGAGCACAAGCGGTTTCCCTGAGAATCTCCGGGGACAAGGCGGCTTTCTATAACTGCAAGCTCATTGGTTTCCAGGATACTTTGTGTGATGACAGGGGCAACCATTTTTTCAAGGATTGTCACATTCGAGGCACTGTTGATTTCATTTTTGGAAGCGGAAAATCTTTGTATCTGGTATGGAAGATCAACACATGCAAATTTTACCTGCTAATATGAAATATGATACCATATTTTGACAGGAAAGTTTTGGATGAAAACTTGGATGCAGGGCACGGAATTATACGTGGAGGGGGATACGGGACTTACAGTAATTACAGCACAAGCGAGGGAAAGTGCATCGGAGAACACTGGTTATTCCTTTGTACATTGCAGCGTTACTGGAACAGGAAACGGCACATATCTGGGCAGGGCCTGGAAGACCAGTCCTAAAGTCGTGTTTGCCTATACTGACATGAGCAGTGTCGTCCATCCTGCTGGATGGTCTTTTAATTTTAAACCAGAGCGAGCCAAGTAATCTAAATTAATCTTCATAATTTTCAAATCCTGTATATTTTTGGTACACTAAGATAAGCTAAGAATTGTTATTTTGGCTTATTTTTCAGAACTGTTTTCTATGGAGAATTCAAGTGCACGGGACAAGGTGCAGCTCCCGGTGGGCGAGCGCCATTCACCAAGCAGCTAACTGAGGCAGAAGCCAAACCTTTCCTGGTTCTTGATTATGTTGGTGGCACCAAATGGTTGCTTCCTCCTCCGAAGCTCTAAATATCAATTGCCTGTTAATCAGGGATTTAAATTACAATAGTGGTCACATTTTTTGTTATATTATGTTAATCGCTTTTTCATATATAATGGAATCATTATTGTCATTGTAATTATCATTATTGTGAATTTTATTTAATTTTACATAATTTATTATAAAATATAATAATTATAATTATAGTTATAATCTAAAAACTCTTATTTTATGATTTTTAAAATAATTTATAACACTTTATGTTTTCTGTTTTCTTAAAAAAAAATTATTCATAATTTTATTTAGATTATAATAAAGCATTCATATTCGGTTTAGTAGAAAATCTTTATTTGAGCCAAGTCCATATTTAATATTAACTCTAAACAAATCAAATATTAACAAAATATAATATGTTAAGTGCCAAGCATCTATATTTAATAATATTACAAACTTAAAAATATAATGATTTTAAATTCCATCAACTACAATTGTTGAGATATACTTCAAAATTTACCACATGATAGAATGATGAGGATGATCAAATTCTCTATCTTCCCTTTAAGAGTCAAGTGTGGCCTTTGTTCTTTATACATTTGAGATGGAGGATATATTAGAGAATGATACATTTGTGGTGGGGGATACATTTGTGGTAGATGATACATTAGAGATGGAAGATATATTTGTGGTGGATAATAACCATGTGGAAATGGATAACCATGAGGAGGTTAAAAATTAGGTGGTTCTGGGATAATAATGTTCTTGAATACTAGCAAATGATTCACTATACTCAAAGTTACTAGATTTGATCTCCTACTTGAAAATGAATAACCTCTAGAAATATCATAATGGTGCTTATTGGCTTTTTCTTTTGATCGAGTTGTATATGTGCTTTTATCCCCACTAAATTCAACAGATAGATTTATTTTGTATTCTGTCATGTTAATGGAGCTGTGGAGTGCCATTCACTAAGTAGCTAATTGAGGCAAAAGCCAAACCTTTCCTTGTTCTTGACTATATGGATGGCACCAAATGGTTGCTTCCTCCTTCTAAGCTCTAAAGCAATTGCCTATTAATCAAGAGCCATATAAATGGTCTAGTATATCTTATGAATTAATAGGACTATAACTTTGTTTCAAAAATCAATTAATAGTGCCTATGAATTGAATAATACATCATTATAATTCTTTTGTTCTATTCATTCTTTTTTCTATTTGTTTGTACCGAGCTCCAATGTGGGGTATTCCTGACAGGACAGAAAACTAAAAGAGATCTGTTAGATTTAAAGGTAGCTAGTGTTCCTTATATTTGCACTTTGATACACAAGATATAAGTCAAGATGAGAAAGGTCGAAATGAGAGAAAGATAAAGGATCAAGACAAAATGAAACCTAGGATGATAATGCCTGAATGCCTATATTTATAAATGAGAGGTAGTGGGCTAATGGGGGATAATAATGACGTGACCAAATTGATGTGGCACTGAGTGTGTTAGACCAATTTAACATGTTAGGTTGGCACAAATGTTCAAAATGCCCTTGGCTATCTGCCAAGGGCCTCTAATGTAGGAAAATGCCATTATATATACCTTTTAGATGACTAAATACCCCTAACATTCTATCTTCCACCAAGTAGTCTGAATATCAAATTGTTGGGTGTGCAATTAGTTCATTTTGCATAGGTCAGCCAACTTAAAAAAGGTCATAAGAAATCTAATCTCTTATAGCCGAGATCGACATAGAGGTCAGCAATAAGAGACAATTCACCTTTTACTAGGGTTCGAGGTGATGCTATACGGGTTGACCTAGTGTGAGTCCAATCTTGCACGTGTGCTTTGGATTGAGTGCATGGTTGATTTCAAAGTTGTTGAAGTGTCATTTATCCAAAATGATCCGAGATTATGATGGGAGCTCATATGGTCGATGTAGGATTTAGGCTTTTTTTAGAAGTTTGAATTTGAGTCCTTGTTTTGAATTCTAGTGATGAATCGACCATCAATTTACTAAGCCAGTTTAACTTAGGGAGTCATTCAATCTGACTAAGTCTAGCAGTTAAGGTCGCATTAAAGAAGGAGAGAGATAGTTTAGGTGGCAAAATTCAAAGTGAGAAAGGTGAAAAGACATTTTCCAATGGTGTTATAACACATGGCATAATTTGGGCCATTTATCTTATCTAAGACTCGACTATGTAAAGGGCTATTGGGGCTATCATTTTCCACCTTTTTACTTTCTTGCTCTCTATCTGATCTAAAATTTTCAACCTCAAAAACTTTTCTTCTCTCTGACCTTATTATTCTTTTTCTTTCATCCGTTCTTTCTATTTTCCTCAATACATTCTCTCTTCATCATGTCTTCTAGTTTTACTTCTAAGAAGGTTGAGAGTTTCAAGATAGAGCTTGGGGGTCAACTCGGCAAGACAACAATGACTTAGTCCCACCAGCTATTGAAGGTCGGGGCTATCACAAGATGGCTTACTAGCTCAACCTTATGTCCAAGAAAATAAGGAGAGAGATAGTTTGGGTGGAAAAATTCAGAGTGAGGTAGGTAAAACGACATATTCCAACTATGCTCAGACACATAGCACAATTTGGGCCATTCATCTAATCTAATATGCGACTATATAAAGGGCTATTGGGGCCTTCATTTTTCACCTTTCTGCTTTCTTACTCTCTATCTAATCTAAAATTTTTAATGTCAAAAGCTTTTTTTCTTTTTGACCTTACCGTTCTTTTTCTTCCATCTGTCCTCTATGTTTTTCTCAGTACATTCTTGTAGACACCCCATTTTGTTTGAAAATATTTTTTTTAGAATTAGACTTTAACTGTAATTGAGAGATTTTTGGGATTTAATTCCAGAATCAATTGGCATTAAAAATTATGTGGAGAGATTATCAAGATTTAATTCCATAATCAATTCACATTAAAATGATAGGGAGAGATTTTTGGGATTTGATTTCAGAATCAATTCTCATTAAAAATAAAATCAAATAAAATCATAGATTTAAGGGGAATTGATTGAGCATGAATTCTTATATAAATCTGTGATCAAAGTAATGGGGGAACATTAAAAAAAAAGATTATGCAGAAACTATTAAAAGAAAATAGAGAAATTCATTTAGCAACTAAGAGGTTTTAGGTTCTGAGTTTGGTTTGTTTAGATTTTCTAGAATTGGGATTTGGTGTTTTTGGGTTTGAATTTCTGTAGGGTTTTGCATTCTAGGGATTTTTGAGTTTAGTTTTCTAGACAATTTGTTAGGTTTCTGAAAATTTTGTCGACTTTTGGGATTTACTCGTCCATTTTTGGAAATCAATTATAGAGAACACAGATGAATAACCATTTTAGAAAGAGAGGCATACTCAAACACTTCTGAATAAAAGCCTAAAATTTGAGGCACTCAGATCTGTGTAACCGTGCATAACCCGACTGATTGCAAGTATTCTCTTTCCCTTTTCCATTCCATTTTCTGTTTTGATTTTATTTTTCTTATTTTATTTATTTATTTTTATTTACTCTTGCTATTTTTTATTTTAAATTGAAAAATATATTACTTATTATTATGATTTTTTTTCTTCGTACTTATTTATGAAAAAAATAAAAAAATCTTTTCAAATAAATTCATGAATCTCACTAAACTATTAGATAATTTTCATAAATTTAAAATTTATAGAATCCACCAAACCATTGAACAATTTCATAACTAAATTTCAAAATGATAAAAAAATAATTTTTATCCTCCAAATTATTGGAGAATTGTTTCCTAAATTAAATCTCACCAAACTATTAGGAGATTTAATGAATTTTCTCACAAAAATAAAATTTTATAAATATTTTTCAAATAAAATCTCACCAAACTATTGAGAGATCTGCCTCAAAGTAAGTCCTACCAAAGTATTGAGAAACTTTACTAATTTTCTTGAATAAAATACTATAATAAATTCGACGATAGAGCCTTTTCAAGGTGGGACAATAGTCTTTATGAATACTCCTTAGGTGAGAGAATTATCTTAAATTGCTACCAACCTATTGGGACAATTTTAAGACTAATTTTCAATATTTAATATTTTGGTAAAAACATAAACATTTTAAGGCTTGGATAATCTAGAATCAAACTGGTACCATTTTTTGGATGGGTGTCGTGGGGGTGCTATAGCCTTTCCCAGGTGTAACTGTAGTCTCGAACTTAAACTTTGATTTCTTAAATCAAAATCTAATATTTAAAGATACCTAAGTCAATTTTGAGAGTCCTTTTTAAAGAAAACAGATTCAATCAGGTGGTCAATCACACTTAAATAAAAAAGATTGGTGGCGACTCCTCTAATCCATGTCTAGTGATAGGTCCACAGATCTATATATTATGATAGTTTGGCAACTCCATTAGGGACATCGAGAGTTAGGTCGGTAAATGATTTCTTGTTATCCAAGCCTTGCTTAATAAATTTGAGTTTATTTTTTTTTCTTTTGTTTTATTTTCATTGTTTATATTCTTTTTAGTTATTCACATATATATATCTGTCATTCATTTGTATGTGCATAACATAAGCTCTCCACTCGAGCTCTACCCTTAGAAGGGAATGAAGTACCTATGTCCTCGTGAGATTTCATGCCTTTATATGGACCTGCAAAATACTTTCACTCAAATTGAATCATTTTCACTTGTAGCCTATAATGGGTGAGGATTAGGGTGCCTTACTAGTCTGTAATGGACTATGATGTAAGGAACAATTTGGAAACCTTTTATAGGTAATCTAAACCACATATAATTAACTTCAAGAGCCTAACCATAGATAGAGCATGTCCTTCCACCCTTTATAGCCAACCCAAATCTAAGGTCATGTTGCTATTTTACTTGCTTCATAATGTTTATTCTTTATTTTTTATTGAGGTGACTAACTGATTTTTTTGTCTTCTTTTTATTTTTTTTCTTATTGTGCATATTCATAAACATACATGTTAATTGCATATTATGCTTACTAACCTTTTTTATTGTGTATGCATGCATTCATGCATCACTGTATTCAGTCTCATGCATAATCTGAAGGTTCCACAAAGATAATTTTAAATTTGCACATTGTGAGAAATTAAGGTTCAAGGATAGCCCAGCACCAGTACTATACTCGAGCTAGAGCTAAAAAAATAGAGCAAGATAATGCAAGTCATCTCAAAAGGATAGAAAAGGCCTAGGTGATACTTGAAGGGAAATTAAGCAAGATTTTGAAAGCTCTAGAAAAAATAAATAGAGAGAAAGCAATAGAAAAAGATATCTCACATAAAGATACTAAGCCACTGTATCCTTCAGGTTTCACCCTGCATCAGGCCTAAACCACTCCCAACTTTCAGCAACAATAAATGATGATCCCAAATTACAATCAAAGGAATGTTCAGAGCCATATCAATCCTGTCTTCATTAAAAAAATAGATGAGCTCATCCAAATTTCTAAAATGGATAAAACTAAAGAGGAAGTGAAGTTACATACGACTGAGTTCCTGAAAGACTCTAAGATTGATAAAGCTATGAGCAAGATAGAAAAAAGATTATGGGCTATAGAAGGTATTGATTTCTATAGATCCATGGATGCTAACAACCTTTGTCTAGTTTCAGAGGTTGTAATTCCTCTTAAATTCGAGGTACCAAATTTTGAGAAATACGACAATACTAAGTGCCCTATTATACACATCATAATGTACTATCGTAAGATGGTAACATGTGCTAGCAATAAGAAGTTGGTAATGCATGTGTTTCGGGATAGCTTAACTAGGTCTGCTGTAAGATAGTATGTCTGCATTAAGTCATGAAAGGATTTGACTCAATCTTTCATCGACCAATACCACCATATCATAAACACAGCTTCTAATTGCCTTGTGTTATAAGGTACGAAGAAGAAAATATTTGAATCATTCAAAGAGTATGCCTAAAAATAGCGAGATGTTATTGCCAGGTACAACCTTGCCTGCCAAAAAAATGATAGTGTTATTTATAAACACTCTAAAGTCACCATAGTACAAGAAAATGATAAGGAACATGACTAAAAATTTTATCAATATGGTGATTTCAGGAGAGATCATTGAAAATGCAATCAAAACTGAAAAGTTAGAAGAATGAGAGTCTTGTTACTAAAAAGATGCTTAAGAAAAAAAAAAGTGAGACCCAAGTTATGAGTTTTCACAGGCAGTAATCCAAAAACTACCCTCAGCCAATCTATCCGACATATCATTTTTCTACAAGTCATGTTTTTTTTGTACTTTACTAGCCAACTCTATGACCTTCTTATCTATCCACACCTAAACCCTCTATCTGTCTAACAACCCTAACAAGTGGTGTGTGAGAATCATAGAATCGGGAAAAGCCTACATTTGACCCTATTTCTATGAGCTACACATATTTGTACTAAGAGCTTTACAAGAACCATTTGATTCTTCCTATTCTTATAAAATAACCTGAACCTCCCTATCCTAAATGGTATGACTTTATCGCTGACTGTGACTACCATTTTAGTGTAATGGGCCATTCCATCAAAAATTGTATCTCTTTGAAACATACGGTGCAAAGTTTAATCAAAGTGGGACTGATAAATTTCGATACCAGTAGAATCACGGTGTCTAATGTCAGTGAAAACCCATTGCCCAATCATCCAAGGTCATAATTTTTATGAGGTTAATTGGAATTGCTTATCATCTTGGACTTCTTGAGAATATGAATCTTCTTTTATGTACTTAGATTTCATTTTATTTTTCATCATTTTAATAAAGTGATAGATTTGATGCATTTTCATGACATTCTTTTTTTGTGTGAAACATCATTATTTATTTTTACCTTCTTATACCTTTTTCCATATCCATTCTTTGATTTCGAATAATGAATGTTTAGACAGTCGTGACAATAATTCAAGATTCAATTTTGAAAACCTCGTTCGATGATCTGATTAATAGATGAAAATCATTGATTCATTGGGACTATTGAATAAAAGGATAAATTTGGAGAAGAATTTTAAAAATGATGCAATACATGATCTTTGTAATTGTTCACAAGTCTGCTCTTTGTCAGTGAATGTTCTTCATTGAGAGTATTCAAGTTCAAAATGAGAAATGACCATCTTTCTTCTATTCTTAAAAAAAAAAAAGTAAAATTATCATTTGCTACCCAATTTAAGCCTATTGAAAATTTGAAAAAAAAATTAAAAATATGAAGAAGAAATTAATGGGTCAAAATATCAAAATGCTGCATATGAGGAAATGATCCTTGGTTTGATTACCCTACAAATACAATTTGGGCCTGTTTTATTCATTTCTTTGGCAACATTTACCCTAACCTACGTTACATCCCTTAAAAGTCCATTTTGATCGAACGTAAATACCTGATTTGAATAATCATGAATTGAATTGGGGTGGGTATGCCATTGGATTGTTTAAAGCTTTGATCAAAGTGTCATTAATGAATAAAAGGGAAAGAGAAATGATAAAAAATGATAAAAAGGTGTGCAAACAAAAAAAACAAACAAAAAAAACCAAAAAAAAACCAAAAAAAATTACAAAAAAAAGAAAAAGCAAAAAATAAAAAATAAAAAGAGAAGGAAAAAAGAAGGCTTAGATGGAAAACCCGGAAGGGCGATTTAAGTAAAGAGGAAAACTTGAAAACACAACTCTGTATGAAAGTTCCAAGAATGATGATGATATTGATGGAGTCACATTTTTGAATGAGAATTCTGAGTTTGAGTTTAAAATTATCTGAGCAATCATTATTTTAGATGTTAATGTCCTATTTGAATAAATCATAGCATTTTATCCTTGTTCACCCTTGAGTTGTTCTTGGCCCTACCTTTTGTTCTTTCAATAATAAAAGCTCATTTTTCTTATCCTTCACCAAATAAGCATTCCCTAAATAAATCAAAGAAATGTACCATGTCTGTCACTGATTTCAATTATGGCAAATAAATGAATGACATTTTTCATAAAAAGTTTTTCATTCTTTTAAAAAAACCCAATATGAGATAAATGAAATAAACATGAGAAAATGATTTACGATGGGGCAAATTAGGTGACCTTGTGATGAACCCAGTGATAAATTGGTTGACACGAGTTGTGAATTGTGACCAGATGCGAAGAATGACATAGATCAACTGATAAAATTTGCTTTGAAACTATTAAAATTGAAAAGATAAGAAGGACTGGTGGAGTCTTGAAAACTTTGTCACCACAATTGAAATTTCATGACATTAGCATTATATACATTACGTTCATATTTGTATCCTAGATAGGACATGCATTTGCATCGTTGCAATATCATCATCATTCATTTTCAATCTCAGCTCAGTCCAGATCATTTTTTTGACTCACAGTTTCATCGCTATTAATCATCTTCGACCTTGACTCAAACCTGGTCACTTTATTTTTTGACTTGCGATTTCATCTCGGTCAGTCATTTTTTACCTTAACTCAGTCTTGATAGCTTTATTTTCCTGACTTGTAACATCATCTTGGTCATTCAGCTTTGACCTCAATTTTATCCTGGTCATTTTCAGACTCGTGGCATTGTCTCGATCATTTGATCTCAGCTTAGTCCAGATCATTTTTTTGACTTACGACATCATCTCGATCATTTATCTTCGACTTCAACTTGATCTTGGTTGCTTTTAGACTTGTTGTATCATCCTGATCATTCGATCTTAGCTTAGTCTAGATCATTTTTCTAACTTACTGTATAATTTTGATCATTCATCTACGATCTCGACCTAATCCTAGTCGTTTTCAGTTTAGCAACATCATCCTGGTCATTCATATACGACCTTGACTCGATCTTGATCGCTTTCAAACTTACGACATCGTCCTAGTCATCCTATCTTGGCTCAGACTAGATCATTTTTTTGACTCGTTGTATCATCCCGATTACTCATTTATGACCTCGACTCAGTCTTGGTCGTTTCTAAACTCGTAATATCGTCTTAGTTATTTGATCTCAGTTCGATCCAGATCTTTTTTTGTAACTTTTATGAAACTTGGAATCTTGTGAATTTAAAAGTCTTGGCAAACCTAGAATATTTGCTAAAACCTTTAAAAAACTTGAAATCTTGTGAATCCTTTTTTTTGCAAATCTGAAAGTCCTTGCAAACCTAAAATCTTTGCAAATATAGAACATTTTTGAAACTTGAAATCTTGCGAATCTTTCATTCTTGCGAATCTGAAAACCTTTGCAAATTTTAAATCTTTGCAAATTTATTAAACTTAAAATATTGGGATCTTTCAACTTCTGTAATGGAACCTCATAAATTTTTGAATGTCTAAATTATGAATTTTTGGATTTAAAGTTGAAATTGTGAACTTTATTTTTTTGACCTACAGTTCAATCCCAGTCACTCATTTCAATCTCGGCTCAGTCCAAATCATTTCTTATTTTATAGTTTAGTCTTGATTATTTTAGCATACTTTGATCACTTTTTAAATCTCGGTTTTCAGACCCGACCAAAATGGATATCTTTTATCATTATGCAATTCTTGTTCTATAGAAAATGCACAAAAAAGGGCAGTTACAGATACCCCAATTTGTCTAAAAATATTTTTTTGAAATTAGGCTTCAATCGTAATTGAGAGATTTTTAGGATTTAATTTCAGAATCAATTGGCATTAAAAATAATGTTAAGAGATTGTCGGGATTTAATTCCATAATCAATTCACATTAAAATGATAGGGAGAGATTTTTTAGATTTGATTTCAGAATCAATTCTCATTAAAACAGAAATAAAATAAAACCATAGATTTAAGGGAAATTGATTAAGCATGAATTCCTATATAAATCTGTGATCAAAGGAAAGTAGGAATTCAGAAAAAAAGATTATGTAGAAACACTTGAGAGAAAATAGAAAAATTTATTTAGCAACCAAGAGGTTTTAGGTTTAAGGTTTGGTTTGTTTAGATTTTCTAGAATTGGGATTTGTTGTTTTTGGGTTTGAATTTCTGTAGCGTTTTGCATTCTAGGGATTTTTGGGTTTAGTTTTATAGACAATTTGTTAGGTTTTTGGAAATTTTCTATCTGACTTTTAGGATTTATTCATCTATTTTTGGAAATCAATTAGAGAAAAGATAGAAGAATAACCATTTTAGAAAGAGATGAATAAAAGCCTAAAATTTGAAAGACCTAGATCTGTGTGTTTTATCATGCACAACCTGACCTAATCGTAGGTATTCTCTTTCCCTTTCCCATTCTATTTTCTGTTTTCATTTTATTTTTCTTATTTTATTTTGTTTATTTTTATTTACTCTTGCTATTTCTTATTTAAATTGAAAAAATATATTACTTATTATTATGATTTTTTTTCTTTGTACTTATTTATGAAAAAAAATAAAAAATCTTTTAAAATAAATTCATGAATCCCACCAAACTATTGGTGAATTTTCATAAATTTAAATTTTATAGAATCTACCAAACTATTAGGAAATTCCATAAATAAATTTCAAATGGATAAAAAATAATTTTTATCCTCCAAACTATTGGAAGATTGCTTCATAAATTAAGTCTCACCAAACTATTGGGAGATTTAATTAATTTTCTCACAGAAATAAAATTTTATGAATATCTTTCAAATAAAATCTCACCAAACTATTGGGAGATTTGCCTCAAAGTAAATCCTATCAAACTATTATGAGACTTTATTAATTTTCTTGAATAAAATACTATAATAAATCCGATGACAGACCTCTTTAAGGTAAGACAACAGTCTCCATGAATACTCTTGAGGTGAAAAAATTATCTTAAATTGCTACTAAACTATTGGGGTAATTTTAAGACTAGTTTTCAATATTTAATATTTTGGTACAAGCATAAACATTTTAAGGCTTAGATAATCTAGAATTAAACTAGTACTATTCTTTGGATGGGAACCGTGAGAGTGCTATAACATTTCCCATATGTAATTGCACTTTTGAACCTAAACTCTAGTTTCGTTAATCAAAATTTATTATTTAAAGATACCTAAGTCAATCTTGAGACTCCTCTTTAAATAGGACATATTCACTCAGATGGCCAATCACACCTAAACAAAAAAGATTGGTGATGACTCATTTAAACCATGTCTAGGGATAGGTCCATGGATCTATACGTTATGACAATTCTCTTTTCATCATGTCTTTTAGTTTTACTTTTAGAAAGGTCAAGAGTTTTAAGATAGAGCTTAAGGGAGTCAACTCGGGTAAGACAACGATGACCTAGTCCCAACAGTTATTGGAGGTCGATGCTATCATAAGATGGCCAACTGGCTTAACCTCATGTCTAAGAAAAGGCAACAATAAAATGATTAAAGTGCTTAAGTAAAAGAGAATAGGTCTTGAACATGGAAAAGTTATGTGTTCAGATCAATTTTGATTTGAAAAATCCACCTCATTTCCTTGTATCTCATATTAGTCTGTCTTTTATGGTCGACATTCCCTTATCTTTGGTTGTTCCCCCTTTTGGGGTCTAATACCAAGAACTTTTTTTTTCTTTCGCTCTCTCACCCATAAATGTTCATGTTGTCTCTTCTATTTCTCTTTGGTCAACTTTTGTTAACATCACCTTTTCTTTCGAAGGGTCTCTTATTCTCCTATCTTCCCCTAAAGTCATGATGCTCTTAGTGATTACTCCATATCGAATCTTATTCTTGCTTCGGATTTTGAGTCTTCTGGTAGTGAAGACTCTGAAGATGAGAAATGTTTTAAAAAAGAATAGTAAGAAAAGGTGCCCTTGCTAGGGAAAATGGTGACAAGAAAGAGAGTTCTTAGGAATAGGACAAATTGGTCGAGGTCATTGTATATATTTTTTATGACCTCGATATGATCTCCAAGGATGTGATGATGGAACCAAAAGGCATGGCCAATCTTGAGTATTGCCCCAATATATATTCAGCTCATCATGTTTATGCTCTGGTGATGAATTTTTGTTTTCCCAAATAGAGGTATAGCATATTAGTACCAAACTTCTCAAATTAGGTCACCGATAAGCCGGAGCCTTATTGGCTTTGGGTATGTTGGGATTCATTTATGGTCGGTCAAAGATTTCCACTTCATTATTTATTTGTTTCAATTTTTAGTTCTTATAATTTAGTTATCACTCAGCTCATTCTTAACTCCATACAGTACATAGTAAGTTTTATTATTTTTTATCAACACTTAGGTATTCTTCTTGATCTCTCTTCATTCAAAAAAATTTTCTATTAAAAGGCATCCCAGTGATAAGAGGTGATACTCAATCCAATAAGAAGTTGTCTGCTGATTGCCTAAGCTCTATCAAAAACTAGAAGCTACCTTTCCTCTATCTCTAAAAATAAATATGATAAGATGAAAGTTAAAGTCGAGGTCGAGATCAAGGCCTGAGAGATAATAAATGAGCTTGGTAATTTTGTAGACTTGCATGTTGCTATTTTCATCCTAGACTTATCAGATCGAGACAAAATGATGGACTACACTTGTAAGGGGAGCTTATCATAGATGCTTATGAGCTGACCTCCCCCGAAGTAATAAATTAAATGAAGTACTGAGGCAGGTGTAAGGTAACCTTATAGGATCTTTATTTTGTCTAATTTTTTATCAAACTTTTAGCTCAATTTTATAGAGATGTCTTTCAACGAAGACTTCAACTTCTTCCTCTTTCAACATGAGCCCAAGCCCAAGAAACTTTAAAGTAAGAAAATTCAGCTCGGTGGCCCTTTTCTCGAGGGGAATAAAGTCACCAAGCCCACAATGGGTAAGCCACTCAACACTCTTTTGCCACCAAGAAACATAAGCCATTACACACCGAGAGTTTTCATCAATAGCAACCCCTTCTATAAAGAAGTCAAAGATTGAGGCCTCTTCATTCACCTTAGAGAATCTAGAGTCTACGGTGTAAAAGTCCAACTCGAAGAAAATCTGTATGAGTGTAGAGTACACTCTAGTTGACAACCCTATTAAGAACTCTGATGTGGCTAGAAGGTTATGTAAGGTCATGGTTTCTCTCAACGGTGAGTATTGCTTAACTTCAGCATAGCCCTTTCATTATTCTTTTTTTTTTTTTTTGCTAAGTTCAAGTTCGTCCTATACAATCTATCAAAAACTCCTTTCTATACTTGTGGACAACATTGGCCAAGCCTTCCAACACCTTTATCTAGCTATCACCCATCTACATCAAGAAGGCCTCAATAGAGTCTATGAGGGAATAAGTTGAGCTGAAACTTAGTGATGCTCAAGTTGAGATAGTTAGCTGAGGTCCAAGCTTGAAGCTAGAGATAAGGAGAAAGAAAAACTGAAAAAGAAAGTCACTAAGAGGTTTTAAGCCTATGGTGAATTCTTCAACCTCTCGGTGAAGTTCTCTAAATAGAATGTATTTAATGTTTTTAAGCTGACGAAGGATGAGATGCAATTCAAATTTATCGACCTCAACCTTGATCTTTCTGATATTGACCTGAATAATATCAAATCAAGGCTTCTTCTAAATCAATTAGATAAAAGAGAGAGAGAGAGAGAGGGAGGATAAAGATGATGCATTGGACGGTAAGCTCAATGCTGCTATACACACTAAGCTGATGAGGAACAAGCTAATATCGCTATTGCTACTACTAGTGATGCTAATACTGCTACCACTGCTACTAATGTTTAGGGCTTCTTTTTTTTTATTAACTTTTGTAAATTTTTGTTTAAATATGAGGTTAAATTTTTGTTATGACCTTAAGGACAAATCATTGTAAACAATTTCTATCAATGTTAAATTTTTTTTGTATTGATTTGATTATGAAATGAAGAATTTATAATATTTTGTTTCAAAAGTTTTAGTTTAATTTTATTTAATTTAAATTTTCTAAGTTTAAGCTTGAATAGCCTTTTACAAGATGACTTCATGACTTAAGTATTGTGAAATTAGCTAGTATAATTTTGAATAATTGATTTAATTAAAGTAATTCAAAGTTTTAGCCCAGCTTGAGTGAGCTTAGAATTTATTTGGAGTCTAAGGTCGGGTTCCATTAGGTTTGTTTATTCCTAGGTCCAAGGATTACGATGAACGTTATCATGTTTTAGCCTTAAGTTTTAGGTTAGAAAATCATGTTAAAAACATTGTTTTTGGGCTAATCAATGAATAAGATCATCATAACTCTATTGGCTTTTGGAATACAAGTATGAGCTTGATTTAATTGAAGCTACTAATAATATATTTTCAATATATTTGTGTTTTATCTTTTTGTTAAGCAATTACCTTTCATATCTTGTAATCTATAAGTCACATCATGAATGATCACTTTAACCACATATGGTTCTTTCAGGTCAGAGTTAGCTTGCCACCCCAGTCATCAACTCCTGAGGCTTAAACCTTCTTAAGTACCATATCACCATTCTTTATGTTTTTTCGTCAGACCTTTTTGTTGTAATAATTGGATACCTTTTGTTGTTAAGTTGCTATTCGTGTTAAAGCCCTTAGGGCCTCTTCATTTCCTTTCTCTGATCGTAACTCAACTTTCAAGCTCAAAAGATCAATCTTGATAGGCATTACAGCTTCTATTCCAAATGCTAGGTGAAAGGAGATTTCTATTGTGGTATATTGGTGGTCATCTTTAGAGCCCATAGTATTCCGGGGAGGTTATTAGCCCATTTTCCCTTCGCCTCATCTAATTTCTTTTTCAAAGCTTTCAATATTATCTTATTCGAAGCCTCGACCTATCCATTAGACTAAGTATGGGTGAATGATGTAAACCTTAAATCAATTTGGAGGTTTGAACACAAGTCTTTAAACCTTGCATTTTTTACATTGTTTGCCATTATCTGTGACTATGGACTGAGGTAAGCCAAACCTATAGACTATATTCTTTTACATAAATTTGTTGACTTGGCCTTCCGTTGTAATGGCTAAAGCCTCGACTTTAAGCTATTTCGTGAAGTAGTTTACCGCTATCAAAATAAATCTCATCTTACCTATAATCAAGGTGAATAGTTGGAAGACATTCATTTTCCACTATGTGAAGGACCAGGGGTTGATAATGGGAATGAGCTTAGTCAACGAAAAATGTTAAATGTAAGTGAACCTCTGGCATTTGTCACATCTTTTCACCAAATTGGTTGTATCCCTTCTGATGATGGGCCAATAGTAGCCCTATCTAAGTACTTTGTAGACAAGCTACTTAGGTCTGAAGTGGTTCCTATATATTTTTTCATGGATTTTCCTCAGCTCGTAATTCATTCTTTGTCATCCATACATCTCAAATAAGACAAGCTAAAAGATCTTTTATGCAATTTTGTATTGATCATCATGTATTGAAGAGCCTTCTTTATTAATGCTTTAGCTTGGGCCCTATCATTAAGCAACTCTTTCTTGGTTAGGTATGTCCTGATTGGGGTCATCCAAGTTTTTTTTTTTGTTTAATCTATTTTACAAGTTACTCCTTTGTGCTTTTTTATATCAATTCTTCCACTAGAACTTAGCCTGAACTCTTTATCATTATTCCTAAGACCAGTTTGAAGAGGGAGTCTGCCAATAAATTTTTATCCTCGGTATTTTTTTCACTTTTGCTTTTTGAAAACTAGTGATGAGGGCAAGTGTTTTATCCAAATATTTCCATATTCTTTTTTCTGAGCTCTAAACTCACTATTTATCTGGTCAATCACTAATTGAAAATCACTATACATAATTATATGTTGGACATTTAGCTCAACTGCTAGTCTTAAATCAGTTATCGGTGCTTCATATTCCACTTTATTATTGGATGTCTTAAATCTAAACTTTAAAGTGTATTGATACTACAAGCTTTTGGGCTGATCAAAATGAAGCCAGCACTGTCGTTATGGCTTATGGTCGATCCATCAACAAAATTTTTTCACCTTTTTTTTCCTGTAGCTTTCTTATTCTTTATAGGTTGGTTATCAGGATGGGTCGATATGAGCCCCACAATGAATTTTGCCAACACTTAGGACTTCAAGGCAGACCTGAGAAGTATATGTAGGTCGAATTCACTAAGTTCTACAGCCCACTTAATCAATGTTCCTAATAGTTTTCGCTTCTACAAGACCTGCCTCAATGGTTGGTCAGTCAATACGTGAATTGTGTGAGTTTAGAAATACGGTTTGAGTTTTCTAGCCTATATGACAATCATATAGGCTAATTTTTCTATCTTGTTGTAATTTATCTCTAGCCCCATCAATACCCTACTTACAAAATAAAACAGTCTTTACCTCTTTTTTTTTTATAGGCCAAGATCAAATTGATAGCCTAATCTGTAGCAACTAGACATAAGTACAAAGTCTCTTTGAAACTCAATTTCAAAAGGATAGGTGGAGAGGATAGGAATTTTTAAAGTTTATCAAATGCTTTTTGACACTGAGGGGTCCATTTGAAATTAAATATGTTTATGAAATTTTGAAAAATAAACTATATCATTCTGTCGACTTGAACATAAACTTGCTCAAGGTGACTATTCTTTTAGTTAGCCTCTGTATTTTTTTTATTGAGATCGATGCTTTCATATCCAAGATTGCTGAAACTTTTTTTAGGTTCACCTTTATCTTTCTCTTGTTAATCATATAGCTAAGAAATTTACCCGATGTGACTTTAAAGGCACCCTTGCTTGGGTTTAATATTATATTGTATTTTTTTAAGGTGTTGAAAGTCTTTCATAAGTCTTTCAATTGCTCGACCAAGCTCTTACTTTTGACTATCATGTCATCAATATATCCTTTCATGTAGTGATCAATCTAATTTTTAAAAACCTTGTAACTAGCCTTAATAAGTCACCTCTATTGTTTCAAATCAAAAGGCATCACTTTATAACAGTAAAGACCCTTTTTGGTGATGAAAGTTATTTTTTTCTTATCTTCCTTCAACATCTTGATTTGGTTATAGCTAGAGTAGGCATCCATAAAGCTAAAAAAGCCATTATTGACATTATTATCAATTAACTTATCTATGCTAAAGAAAATTGTCCTTTGGGCATGCTTTGTTAAAGTTACTAAAGTTAATACACATTTTTTATTTTTCATTGTGCTTTTTGATCATGACCATATCGGCTATACATTTAGGGTAGTAAACCTTTCTGATGATACCTATCTGCAATAATCTATTGACTTATTCTTTGATAGCTTTTTTATCTTTTTGGGGTAAAGGTCTTCTTTTTTTATCAAACTGGTTTCATGTCCAGATTAATGTCCAGCATATGGACTATCATCATGGTATCAATCCGAAGCATGTCAAATGGTGTCCATGCAGATAGGTTAGTGTTTTTTCTCATGAGCTGAATTAACTATTCTTTTTGTTCGAGTTTAGTTCGAATTTGCATGTATTTTTCATGAATATTTTCCCAAAGTGTATAAATACAATGTATTTCATCAACTCAGGTCGATTTTCATCTGGGTCAAGTCTTTGATCAATTTTTTTTATTCATTTAGGTCGGGACCATTTTCTGTGAGGACAAATCCTATCATGACAATTAGTAAATTATTAATAAGTGATCAAAACATATGGTTGAATAGAATGTATTTCTTATTTCAATTTTTGTTTTGGCTGGCGTGTCAGCTTAGTCCAAATGACATTTATATATTTATGTCGGCTTAAGAGCTCAATCACCTTCAAAATCAATTCAAAAGTTTAAAAAATAAAATAAAAACGGTATCATTTATTAGAGCTTAAGAGCTTAAAAAGGCTTCTTTAGCATTCTTGGTTTCAATCAAACTACCAATCTACTTCTCACTCTTTTCTTTCATTATCGTCATGTAATAATATTGTATTGTGAACTGGTCTCCCTTTACCTCTCCAATCCCTTAAGGTGTTGGAAATTTTATCTTTAGATGAAGAGCTAAGCCTATGAGCCGCATAATGGATTGGCTAAGTCAACCCAATATCATATTATAGGCAGATGGGATGTCCACTAACATGAATTCTATGACTGAGGTGACTGTCCTTAGTTTTGTCCATAAAGAGATTAGTAGTTTAATAGTCACTTTTACTAGTATTTGTTTGTTCCCAAATCCTACTAAGATTATGGTGATCGATTGCAACTGATATTCTTTAATACCTATTTTCTTCATGATGGCATAGTATATGATGTCGGTTGAACTTTCGTTATTGAATAGGAACCTTTTGAACATATAATTTATACACAACAGTTGTGATTACTATAACATCATTATGGGGGTGTTAGATTCCTTTCAAATTTTTCAAGCTAAATGAGATCGATTCATCTTTTCAATCTTTCCTTTCTTTGTTGAAAAGCCAATAGCCATGATCATGCCTGGGTTAGATTTTTTTTTTATCGAGGTTGAGCTCCCTCCAATAATCATATTAATCACTCCAACAATCGGCCTGTTATTGTCAACTCAATCTTTTTCCTGTATTTGTTCATCTTCTCAAACTTCTACTCTCATGTATTCCTCTGGCTTACCTTTTTTATCTTTTGTGAGCTCTTTTGGGTTTTGTTTATAATCTAATCTGGTCTATCCTTATCTTTGTTAGTCTATAAACTTTCTCAGTTGACCCTTTTTAATCAAAGCTTTAATCTAATTTTTAAGGTCGATAGAGTCCTCAATGTTGTGGCCTATATCTTTGTGGAAGAAACATATTTTGGTCATTCCCTCATCGTATTCTACCTTAATGGCTTCGACCATCTAAGCTCTAAATTCATATCAATTTGCATTAAAATCCTCTCCCGAAAAGTATTCAGTGCAGTTTAATTTATTTCTCCACTAGGGCTTCTAGCCCTATGTCATTTCTCTCTTAGCAAAAAATCATATAAATCTTTACCTTTTTTATGATCAAGGATAGGGGATGAACCTCTCTTATCTTGGCCACTAAGGAAGGAGAATCAGCATCCCTCAACTTGCCTATTTTTCATTGTAGCTTCAATATTTATGTATTTTTCAACCACAAGTAGGACGTTGACCAAAGTCTTAGGTGGCTTTAATGATAAGATCAACTTTAGATGGTACTCCCTATCATTAAGGTCACTTGTTAGGGCAGCTACAATAACTGTTTGTTTCAAGTTTTTCACATGTAGGGCTTTCATGTTAAAACGTGACTTAGTTTTTTGAAGATTCATTATGACCTTGGTGAATTAACATCAGGCTTAACGTTGTCTTCTTCATTCTTTGACTGCTTATGAATCGAGATAAGAACAAATGGCTGAACTTTTTAAATTTCGTGATTGACCTTGGTTTTAGACTGTGATACCAAGACTGAGCTGCACTTTTAAGGGTAGTAACAATTCCTTTTACATATTAGAGCTTCATTTGCACCTTATATTGTCATGTTAGTTTTATAAAGTCTAAATGATTGAAGGGGTTAAAAGTATCATCATAATTTTTTAAGGTCAGCATTTTGAACCCTTTTAGAGGTATAGCTTTTTTGATCTCTTCAGTAAAGGGTGAGATCTCTAAAAATTTGAACTCATCCTTGAAAAACACTGTCTTTACCTTTAGCTCTTTCACTATATCTTGCATCCAAGTTTCTAAGTCTTTGTTTAACTAAGGTTCTAGGTTAGTTTGTTTTTATTTTTGAGTCATAGTGTGTGTTGAGTTGTGATTTGGGTGGTGGTGAGTAAGAGTGTCATGCTCTTCTTCTTTAAAGATCGAGGAAGCTTCCACCTCTTCATAGCTTGGTTACCGTTCCATAGCTTTTTATCCATGGGTGACTAGGGCAAGTACCTTTGAAGCCTGTGGTGGAGTTATAATATGTAACATTTGTTTAAGAGCTTGTATTTATTTGGTTAGAGCCTGAAACTACTTCATGGTAAGACAAACTTGCTGTGTGATAGGTCGATCCAAGTGCTGGCCATTATATGTTTCTATTCTGGCCAAGATGGTCATCTCTCATTTCTCTAAAGTTCTTTTTTCGAATGGCATTATCTTATACTCGGCTAATGAATAAAAAGCCCATACCTAGTGCGCCAAATGTTTTTACTAAGCTCTGATGTGGGGGTATTCCTGAAATGACAGAAAACTAGAAGAGAGCATTTAAATGTAAAGGCAAAAAGTGTTCTTTGTGGTTGTACTCTAACACGCAAGTTAGAAATCAAGATGAAAGAGGTCGAAATGATAGAAAGAAAAGGGATCAAGACAAAATAGAACTTGAGATGATAATGCCTGAATACCTATACTTATATATGAGAGGTAGTCGGCCAATGGGGGACAATGATAACGTGACCAAGTTGATGTGGCATTGAGTGCATGTCAGATCAGTACAAATGTTCGAAATGCCCCTGACTGTTTACTAGAGGCCCCTAATGAAAAAAAAAACTATTATTCCCATTGGACCACTAAATACCCCTAACGCTCTTATCACATAATACATATTACATTCTCTTATCACATAATGCATATTACATTCTGTGAACCAAACATGCCATATTCTCAATGATATAATATTCTCAAAGAGCTTAATTAAGCACCATGTAGAATTATTAATTAATCAAAATATTATATTTTTATAAAATAATGTAAAATGACAAATGACATTTTAGAAATATAATATAATAAAAAATTATATCCATTTTCATTAGTTCAAATATTTTTTACATTTGTGATTTTATAAAAATTATAGGTAAATTATATATATAATATTGATTTGGAAACGGGAAAGTGGGATTTAATTTTTTGATTAAAACATATGAATATTAAAAAGTCATATTCTTAAATATGAAAAACTTACTATTTATCATTTTACGTTGAGGCTCCAAATATTAGGGAAAAACTTTGGTGTAATTTTTTAAGTGAAATTTGTGAAATTTTTTATTAAAATGATTCAATAAAAACTAAAATCAAAATCAATAGATTGAAAGGTTTTGTTATATAGATCAAGTGTACAAATTTTGAAAACAAATATTAATAAAATTGATATATTATCAAGTGTGCAAATTTTGAAAAAAATATTAATAAATATTTATATTTTTTATATAAGTATTTTCAATAAAAAATTTAAAAAATTTTACTACTGAATAAATATGTATTAAATTTGAATTATAAAAAAAAATTTTAATAATTTTTTACATATTATTGATATTCTCATTGAACTCTATTAATCGATTAGTTTTGATTTTCAATTTTAATTTTTATTGAATCATTTTAATAAAAAATTTCACAAATTTTACCTAAAAAATTTCGTATAAATCTTTTCCCCAAATACCAAGTTCTAAGGCCTTTCTCTGTCTCCACAAGTTTTTTTTTTTTAATCTATCCATCAATTCTTTATTATAATACCTATCTAGTTCAAAAGAATATTATGCATATAAATTATTTAGAAACGTAGCTTCCAAATGCTAACTTCAATCACATATCAATTGATTTAAAGGTTAATTGACTTGGTCTCCGCAAGTTATCTGTACATTTTTCATGTGATTTCATATAGATGTGAAGTTAAGAAATTTTTTTAAAAAATTAATATTTTCAATTTTGCGAGAAAGTGCCCGAAAGAGAGGTGGAAATGTTTTTACATGCTACTAATAAGAAAGCCAAAAATAAGTTGGATAAGTGGCAGCTATCTTTTGAATTATGGTCTTAGCAAATTCTCATTATTGTCTACAACCTTCTTTAGAAATTAAAATGGTCCCCAATTTTTATATTTTTTTATATTTATATTGCATAATATTTAAAAGATAATATTTAAATAAATTTTTAAACTTTATAAAAAATGAAAATGAATTCTTAATTTTTTATTGCATAAAATTAAAATTATAAAATTTTATTTTATTATAATTAGAACTTTCATGCTATAAAATATTTAATTGTTGGTTAAATGAATTGAACGTATAATTCATAAAAAAAATGTTTATTTGGATTTATTTAGATGAATTAGATGAAAAACATTTAACAAAATAATATTTTAAAAAAATTGATAATTAGATTTTATTCTTTCATTTTTAAGATTTAATAATGATAATCAAATAAGAATTTATAACTTCAATTTCATGTAATAAAATAATTAATGATTTGTTTTTGTTTTTGTGTAACATATGACGTTAAAAAAAACAAAAAAAAAATCTCTAAACTTTACTATTTTATTTAGATAAATTCGTATATTTTTATTGAAAGGAGAACTCTATTTACAACTTATTTATTACTTTATATACCCTATTTCTAAATACACTCCTAATTTAAAACTTTATTTTCTATTTCTACTAAATGACACTCACCCTTCACTTTCTATTTTCCATTCCTACCTTTCTCTCTTCTTCTCTCTTAACTTTTCAAAAATAGGTGAAATCGAGTTTTTGGGAAATAGAAATCCGATAAGCTTCAAAGCTGATTGGATATCCATTTCCCATAAGCTACTCTGGAGTAGTGTCTCACTAGAGACAAAAGGCGGTGGCCAAGTTTATTCTTCTGCATTGGTAACCTCTCCAATCCGCAGCTTTCTTCTTCAATTAATCCAATGATTTGGTAAAGGAATTTGATCAAACACTTGGTGGACAACACCCATTCGCTTTACCCAGGTTAATCATGGGTTATAAAAGGAAAAGGAGGCTACGTAGGGTATGATTTGAGAAAAATGATGGAAAGCCATGACAATTTTGTCGCCAAAGTTTTCACATTTTATTTATTTATTATTTATTGATTATTGTTTAAAACAACAAACTACTCGTTGTACTCAAACCTTGGGGAATTACAAAAGGGAATGGTCCACTAAAAATATCTGTTATTTAGAGTATCATGATAAAAATAATCAGGGAGAAAAATATTTATAATGTAAATTAATAAAAAAAATTTAATCTTTTATGACTCCAATAAATAATTATGCAAATCACAATTACAACGCACCATATATATGTATATTTAATAAAAAATACAATTAATGGTCAATAAATGTAAATCACTAAATATTCAAAACCTTACATTTATTGATACACTCATTGTACATATATATATATATATATATATTGTAAATTTATGCACATTTGATACCACGCTATACAAACTTATGAAATTGTCTTGGGTGCATTGGTTCAGGATTTAGGAATCATATTTTTCAAAAATAAGATACTATTTAAAATGAATTATCATGCACAACCTTTTAGAAAAAAAACACAATTAACTTTGTTGTAAGTTAATTGTATTTTTTTTTTTATTAAAAAGACGTTTACTTCTTTTGTTTGCACATAAGATAGTCACTTGGAATATTGAGTTAATATCCATTGAACATTAAGGTTATGTAGGTTAAAGGAGAAAAAAAATTGAAAAAATTAAAAATTAATTTAAAATTATAGTGTTTGATTCAATTCAAAATGAATTTTTTATTTGGTTTAGAGTATGTTTGATATTAAACGTATATATTAGGTTCAGATCAGATTTTAGATCAAAAAGTAAAAAACTAAAAAAAATCAAATCGAATCGAATTATATATTTTTATTAGTTTTTATATATATCTTAAATTTTTATAAAATAAAAATAATTATTTTATACCTAAATCGATTTAAATACATTAAAAATAATATTAAAATAATATATAAAAAATAAATTTTTTAAATCAATGAACAGAATCAAATTGGTAAAACTTTGTTCATATTTGATTCTATGAAAATTCGATTTAGATTTTAAAATTTATAATTCTATGTATTATCCAAAAAAAGGAACCGAATGAACTGTAATCACCCCTAATGTAGGAGTAATCATATTTCAGTATTAATAGAATTAATCAATCAAATTGATTTAATTTAATTAATCGACTGGTCATCAATTAATTTTGATTAGTTATTAAAAATAATTTAAAGAAATTTCAATTTTCGATTACTTAAATTCAAAAATCAATTAACCCAAAGTTTTAATCAAAATATAAGAAATTCAAATATAAAAGCAAAAATATAGTAAATTGACAATTTTATTTTACAAGTTGTTAGATTTCTCAACTTCATACTTTGGTATTTGAATATTTTATTAGATTATTTTATTTAATATATTTCAAATATAAAAAATTATAAATTTAAAATATAATTTAATTTAAATATATTTTGTTATTTGATTAATTCAAAAATTAATTGAATTATATTCGGTCGATTAGATTTTTAAAAGTAATAAATTCATTTTGATTAATAAAAATAAAATAATATAATTTGATTAATTAGATTTTGGATAATTTAATTTGAAATTAATTGAGTTAATCGAATGAACACCTCTAAAGTTATAGCATTAATTAACAAAATTTTTGGTGAGACCATTTTAGTTGAAATATTTCCCTTAAACCTTTAAAATATTATTTTTATTTAATTAAACTTTTTTTTATAAAAACCAATAAAATTCATTACTTTTTCCAATTCAAAATGTGTGGTTACATTATTATCTTTGTAAAATCAATGTTTACATGACAAAATGTGAAAATTTATTCTAAGTTGACTCTTACATGACATATAGCACAGGCTTACAAAGGATTGAAAATATTTTCAAAATAGCAAAAGATGATAAATTAAATATGATAATTAAGGAAATAAGAAATCAAAATAAAATAAAGCTTGGAATAAGTTTTGGTAGCTAGAAGACCTAATTTCATGAATTTAGGCTCAAGAATTAATGTTTCTTCCATGGGCATTCAAATGCTAGCTTTTTGTTTATTAACATGATAGAGATAACGATCATCTATGCTGACTTAATAAAAAATACTAACAAATTTTAGTTGTTTTTACATAAAATAAAGGTTTAATTAAAAATAGCATTTTAAAGGATTATTTAAAACAAAAATAGTACTTTAGAGGTTTAATTAATAAAAATAATAATTGAATAACTTAATTAAGCACAGCATCAGTCGATATATAATGATTTTGACAATATCCAATATAAAGGGAGTAATTTTTTTTATCAATTTTAATACTAGATAATATCAATTGATTTAATAAGCTTCAGATAATTTTGGTTGATTTTGACAAATTTTATTGTTTTGGTCGATATGTAAATATTAAAAATATCTTTACCTTGAAACATTAATTGGGTTTGATGGACCAATTCATGATTTGGTAATTAAAAAGAAAATAAGAAAGAAAAAATACAAAATTAAAAAGAAAATTAAATTTCTTTTTGGTTTTATAATGTGGTTTAATATTGAATATATAATTATAATTAATATATATGATAATAAACAAATAAATAAATAATGAATTATATAATTAAATAATTAACTAAAGTAGTATCAATTTTAATAATAATAATTGTTTTATAAAAGTAATTTTATTAATTTTATACTTATCATTATCCATGTTAAATGTTTGATATATTTATTTTGTATATTATTGGCATATTGTTATCTACATGAGTTGAAATATTTCAAAAAATGCATGAGAAAAAGTTGAAATATCAATTTTTCTTAAATAAAAAAATAATTTAAAAAAATGTTTGAGAAAAAAGTTGAGAGTATCAATTTTTTCTTAAATAAAATATTAATTTTTTTCTAAAATAAAATAAAAAAGAAAATTTTAGGAAAAAGTTGAAGTATCAATTTTTTCTTAGAATTTAATTTTTTTAAAAATAAATGTTAAATGATCCAACGACGAAGCCTTTACAAGAAAAATAGTAATTTTCTTGTATGTTCTTGAGGTGAGGAATTATATTAATTTTTTGCTAAAATATTAGAGTCAATTAAGAACAATTCTCAATAATAAATTAAATGGTAAAATTTTTTAAGGCTTAATAGATAACACGAAAAAGCTGGGACCATCTTTAGATAGACGTTATAAGGGTGCTATAACATTTCTTATACATAATTATACTTTTAGACTTGGCTTGTTTTTGTAAGCTAGAATTTATTTTTTAAAGATACCCGAGTCAAGTTTAAGATTTCTTTTCAAAATGGGATGAATTCAGCTAGGTGGTCAATCACACTTAAACAAAAAAGATTAATGGCGACTCATAAGTTATGTCTAGCAACAGGTCTATGAATTTGTATGTTATGACAGTTTGGCGACTCCACTGAGGATAAGTCGAGAATCAGGCCAACAAATAAATTTGTGTTATCTAAAAGCCTAATAAAATTAAATTTTTTTAAAGATTTTTATTTATTCACTTCTTTTATTTATTTTGCTTATAATGTTATTCATATGCATGTGCATTACATAAGCTTTATACCGGAGCTACACCCCTCTATGAGGGAGTAAGGTAAGCTTTTGTGAGGTTTTAATGCCTCTGTATTGGCTAGTGAAATACTTTAACTCAAATTGAACTCTTTTCATTTATAGCTTGTAATGTGTGAGAATTGTGGCACTTTACTAGTCTGTAATAGACAATGATATAAGAAATAATTTGGTAACCTTTAGATTTTTAACCTTAAACCATATATATTAAACCTTAGAAAGACTTAACCTATATGTAGAGCCATATACTTTCCTTTTGAATTGACTAGAAGTTTAAGGTTCACTCTTTTATTATGTATGATGCTTAAATTTATTTATTTATTTATTTTTCTCTTATTCAGTGTACTAACTAATCTTATGTTTTGTTTGTTAAATTTTGCATGATTCATACTCATATCATTAAGTTGCATAAGGAATATTTGCCTGAAAAGATAGTCTTCAATAAAGAGTTTTTCATGAAGTCCACATGATGACTAGTTTGTTCTCCATCTATCTTAGCTCCCTATTAGTCACCAAATGAAGTAAAGGTTTAGTCAAAAATGATCCAGTAAAAGGAAGGGGATTGTCTACCAGTTGATCATGCTTTTACCTTGTCTAAAAAGATATATCTCCTCCTTAAACAAAATAATCTAGAAGACTTAACTGATGTGTGAAAGAAGATGAGCCTATTAAGATAAGAAGATTTTTGCTAGAGACATGGACACATAGCAAACCTTCTTATGGTGAAAGTTGAGAATCAATTAATCAAAGCTGCAGTTCAATTTTGGGATCTTTTATACAAGTGTTTTATCTTTAATGAAGTTAATATGATACTAACCATTGAAGAATATTCGACTTTGTTAGGTCTGCATCTCATGGCTCTAAACAAAATATATGTCAAGAAACACAAGTTAAATTTCACAAGAATTTGGCTAGTCTCTTGTATATAAACAAAGAGATTGTAGATTCACAAACAAAGAGAAAACAAGGGCATATCTACTTGCTTTAAAAGTTCGTTCATGATTTTCTTGTGCAACGGTCCAATAATGAGCAAGGGTTAGATGTGTTTTCCTTAGTCATATATGAAATGGTGATTTTCCCAAAGATTTTAGGTTACATTGAGATAGCAGTGATTAACTTCTTCAAAGGTGTGGTAAATGGCTACAAACCCTCACCGGTAATATTGGTAGAGACTGTTAGATTGTTGAGTTATTGTCATCAGAATGGAGGGCGTTTCATAGGCTGTGCACTACTATTGTATTTATGGATGAAAAGTCATTGTGTGTGTAAGAAAATTGCATTCTTGAAGCTTTACTTCCGTAATCGAGCTACAATTAAAGAATTTTGTGAAAATAAGTGGCCAGAACAGAAGTCTAAGAAAAAGCTGATGACTTTCTTCCAAAGGCTTATGAGCATCGATGTAAAATGATTAGTCTCATGGATGAATCGGGAGCCGATGTTATAATAGTGTAGAGAGGATATTACAGTTCCATTTTTAGGCATATAAGGAGCAATAAGTTATACACCATTCCTCCTGACAAGACAGTTGAGGGCAGAGCAATTTGACATAAATTTTGTTAGTCAAATTTTTCTTATAACGAGCCAAAGGCATTTCAAAAGATGAATGATGTGATTAAAGCATGGAAAAGTCCTCAAATGGTGAGTCTTGTATCTTTCATTGATAAGGCCACTCATGAGTACTTAGTTTGGAAAGCAAAACGAGGAAAAGAAGTTGTATTGACTCTTGAAAACTTTTAACAACCAATATGTGAAAAGCTTGAAGAAATACCATTAGAATTAGAGCTTGCGAAAAGGGAGTTTGAGGTTAAAAAAAATAAGCTGAAGCAAGAGATCTATTAGCTTCAAGAAGAGAAGAATCAATGAAAGGATAAAGCTGAAAAACAAGAAGTCAAGGTTTGCAAAACAAAAAAGAATAACTTCAAAATTTGAAAAAGCATTTTTTAGCTAAAAATAATTTCAAAAACTTTTTTAGAAAAAGTTGAAGTATTAATTTTAAAACAAATAATATTTCAAAAAATATTTTGAGGAAAAGTTGAAGTATTAATTTTTTTAAATAAAAAACTTCCAAAAATGTTTTGAGAAAAAGTTGAAGTATCAATTTTTCTTAAATAAAAAATATTTCAAAAAATGTATAAGAAAAAGAAAAAGTATAAATTTTCTTTAAACAAAAAAAATTTCAAAAAAAAATTTGAAGAAAAGTTGAATTATTAATTTTCTCAAAATAAAGAATATTTCAAAAATATTTAAGGAAAAAGTGGAAAAAATCAATTTTCCTTAAATAAAGCATTATTTTTTTCTAAAATAAAATAATAAAGAAATTTTTAAAAAAATTTGAAACACCAATTTTTTCTTGAAATTTAATTTTTTAAAAAATAAATGTTAAATAATTCGATGACATAATCTGTGCAAGAGAAAAAGAAGTTTCCTTATATACTCTTGAAATGTGAGAATTTTATTAATTTTCTGCCAAAGTGTTGTAGTAATTAAGAACAATTCTTAATAATTAATTATATAGTAAAATTTTTTAAGGCTTAAAAGATAACACGAAAGAATTGATATCATACTTTGATTAGCGTTATGAGGATACTATAACTTTTTTCATATGTAACTGTATTTCTGATCTGACTTGATTTCGTAAACTAAAATCTACTTTTTAAAAATATCTGAGTCAAACTTGATACTTTTTTTTAATAATAAGATAAACTTAGTCAAATGACTAATAACATCTAAACAAAAAAATTTATGATGATTTTTAAGTTATATCTAATAATAAGTCCATAGATTTGTACTTTATGATACTTTGTACTTGGTAGTTAACGTCTTGTTAAACAAATAATATCTTTGTGTTGTATGTTTTAACTTAAAATTTTTGTGTTCATATATAAGACAAATTTTTTATATATCTTTTTTGAATTACTGAATTAATAATTTAAATGAGTAAATTGTGAATTAATTATTAATTATAAAGAGTAAATATTTTTCTAAATGGTTGTTTATAAAACTAGGCTCTTACACCCTCAAAGGTCACATAATTTTTTTTTTATACCTTTAAAATAAATTGCTTCATACTCGCTAGCCTTTTCTCCCGTATCTAAAATTTGCCACTCTTTTTTACAGTTTAGTATATTCAAACTCTAGTTGAAAAGTTTAATATTAGACATAATAATTTTAAATAAAACAAATAATATGATAAAAAAAAACAATATGAAAAAAATATGAAATAGAAATAATTTAAAATTTTAATAAAAATTATATATAAATTTAACAAAAACAAAAAATATATATTTTATGTTAGATGTATCAATACGAATCATGACATAATTTTTATATTTTATAAATATTTAACATAAAATATACAAATATGTAAGGGATTAAGTGTGATAAATTTTATTTTAACAATTAAAAAATTTGATGTGATAATATGTGATTAGAGAGTATAAATATGTAATTTTATTGATAGTACGTACTCATAGAATTTTAACTCTAAAAAATTCACAATTACTTACTGTAGGTTTTTTTTACCATTGTGCCTAAAATCTTTTGATATCATTTCGCACCATGAAAAAAATTACTATTGAAATTCAACAAATAATCTCTATTAAGTTAGCAAACTCATTAATGACTTTAACGGAAAGGGTGGGTTTGCATTTGGTATCAACCTTTAAGCAGAAACCACAAAAGAATGGCAAAGCGAGGAACCCTCCAAATGTCATATTTACATTCTCTTCGGGACCAATTGCCTTATAAATTGGTGCGCTTTCAGGTCCCAAAACTCAACCACAAACTTAAACAACATTCAAAAATGACAGGAAAAAGAATCGTAAACATTGAAGTTCGTGCAGCAATCTGCACCATTATTCTCCTTGCAACAGTTGTTCTCTCGCAGAATTCACCACAGATACCAGCTGATAAATCCCAAGTGAATGCTTGGTTTAACGCCAACATCAAGCCTGCCTCAGCGAGGGCTGGCACCCTAGACCCAGCCCTTGTTCAAGCTGAGGCTGAACCTCATGTCATAAAGGAGAGAAAAGATGGCAGTGGAGATTTCGACACCATAACCAAAGCCATTGCGAGCGTTCCATCTGGGAACACCAAACGTGTGATTATATCTATTGGAGCTGGATCTTATCGCGAGAAAATCACAATTGAGCGAACTAAGCCATTCATTACATTTTACGGTGATCCCAAAAACATGCCAAATTTGACATTTGACGGTACGGTAAGGCAGTATGGAACCTTAGACAGCGCCACACTTATTGTTGAGTCTGATTACTTTGTGGCTGCAAATATCGTTATACTGGTAAACGTTAAACATCTCTCATTGCATATATGGTTTATTTTTTATCTTGTGATGAAGTTTTCTTAATTTATTATATATATATATATATATATATTTCTTGGCATATAGAATACTGCTCCGAGGCCAGACGGGTAAATGGTGGGAGCACAAGCGGTTTCCCTGAGAATCTCCGGGGACAAGGCGGCTTTCTATAACTGCAAGCTCATTGGTTTCCAGGATACTTTGTGTGATGACAGGGGCAACCATTTTTTCAAGGATTGCCACATTCGAGGCACTGTTGATTTCATTTTTGGAAGCGGAAAATCTTTGTATCTGGTATGGAAGATCAACACATGCAAAATTTACCTGCTAATATAAAATATGATACCATATTTTGACTGGAAAGTTTTGGATGAAAACTTGGATGCAGGGCACGGAATTATACGTGGAGGGGGATACGGGACTTACAGTAATTACAGCACAAGCGAGGGAAAGTGCATCGGAGAACACTGGTTATTCCTTTGTACATTGCAGCGTTACTGGAACAGGAAACGGCACATATCTGGGCAGGGCCTGGAAGACCAGTCCTAAAGTTGTGTTTGCCTATACTGACATGAGCAGTGTCGTCCATCCTGCTGGATGGTCTTTTAATTTTAAACCAGAGCGAGCCAAGTAATCTAAATTAATCTTCATAATTTTCAAATCCTGTATATTTTTGGTACACTAAAATAAGCTAAGAATCGTTATTTTGGCTTATTTTACAGAACTGTTTTCTATGGAGAATTCAAGTGCACGGGACAAGGTGCAGCTCCCGGTGGGCGAGCGCCATTCACCAAGCAGCTAACTGAGGCAGAAGCCAAACCTTTCCTGGTTCTTGATTATGTTGGTGGCACCAAATGGTTTCTTCCTCCTCCGAAGCTATAAATATCAATTGCCTGTTAATCAGGGATTTAAATTACAATAGTGGTCACATTTTTTGTTATATTATGTTAATCGCTTTTTCATATATAATGGAAATCATTATTGTCATTGTAATCATTATTATCATGAATTTTATTTAATTTTACATAATGTATTATTAAATATAAAAATTATATTTATATTTATAATCTAAAAACTCTTATTTTTATGATTTTTAAAATAATTTACAACACTTAACGTTTTCTGTTTTCTTAAAAAAAATTGTTCATAATTTTATTTAAATTATAATAAAGCATTCATATTCGGTTTAGTAGCAAATCTTTATTTAAGCCAAGTTCATATTTAATATTAACTCTAAACAAATCAAATATTAATAAAATATAATATGTTAAGTGCCAAGCATCTATATTTAATAATATTACAAACTTAAAAATATAATGATTTTAAATTCCATCAACTACAATTGTTGAGATATACTTCAAAATTTACCACATGGTAGAATGATGAGGATGATCAAATTCTCTATCTTCCCTTTGAGGGTCAAATGTGGCATTTGTTCTTTATACATTTGAGATGGAGGATATATTAGAGAATGATACATTTGTGGTGGGGGATACATTTGTGGTAGATGATACATTAGAGATGGAAGATACATTTGTGGTGGATAATAACCATGTAGAAATAGATAACCATGAGGAGGTTGAAAATTAGGTGGTTCTGGGATAATAATGTTCTTGAATACTAGCAAATAATTCACTATACTCAAAGTTACTAGATTTGATCTCCTACTTGAAAATGAATAACCTCTAGAAATATCATAATGGTGCTTATTGGCTTTTTCTTTTGATCGAGTTGTATATGCGCTTTTATCCCCACTAAATTCAACGATAGATTTATTTTGTATTCTGTCATGTTAATGGAGTTATGGGTGCCATTCACTAAGCAGCTAATTGAGGTAGAAACCAAACCTTTCCTCGTTCTTGACTATATAGATGGCACCAAATGGTTGCTTCCTCCTTCTAAGCTCTAAAGCAACTGCCTATTAATCTAGAGCCATATAAATGGTCTAGTATATCTTATGAATTAATAGGACTACAACTTTGTTTCAAAAATCAATTAGTAGTGCCTATGAATTGAATAATACATAATTATAATTCTTTTGTTCTATTCATTCTTTTTTCTATTTCTTTGTGACGAGCTCCAATGTGGGGTATTCCTGAAATGACAGAAAACTAGAAGAGAGTTATTAGATTTAAAGGTAGCTAGTGTTCCTTATGTTTGCACTCTGATACATAAGATAGAGATCAGGATGAAAAAGGTCGAATTGAGAGAAAGATAAAGGATCAAGACAAAATGAAACCTGGGATGATAATGCCTGAATGCCTGTATTTATAAATGAGAGGTAGTGGGCCAATGGGGGACAATAATGACGTGACCAAATTAATGTGGCACTGAGTGTGTCAGACCAATTTACCATGTTAGGTTGGCACAAATGTTCAAAATGCCCTTGGCTGTTTGCTAGGGGCCTCTAATGTAGCAAAATGCCATTATATATACCTTTTAGACCATTAAATACCCCTAACATTCTATCTTCCACCAAGTAGTCTGAATATTTGATTGTTGGGTGTGCAATTAGTTCATTTCACATAGGTCAACTAGTTTAAAAAAGGTCATAAGAAATCTAATCTCTTATAGTCGAGATCGACATAGAGGTCAGCAATAAGAGACAATTTACCTTTTACTTGGGCTCGAGGTGATGCTATGTGGGTTGACCTAGTGTGAGTCCAATCTTGCAAGTGTGCTTTGGATTGAGTGCATGGTTGATTTCAAAGTTGTCGAAGTGTCATTTATCCAAAATGATCCGAGATTAGGATGGGAGCTCATATGGTCGATGTGGGATTTAGGCTTTTTTTAGAAGTTTGAATTTGAGTCCTTGTTTTGAATTCTGGTGATGAATCGATCGTTAATTTACTAAGCCAGTTCGACTTAGGAAGTCATTCGATCTAACCGAGTCTAGCGGTTGAGGTCGCATTAAAGAAGGAGAGAGATAGTTTAGGTGGCAAAATTCAAAGTGAGAAAGACGAAAAGACGTTTTCCAATAATGCTTTAACACATGGCACAATTTGGGCCATTTATCTAACCCAAGACTCAACTATGTAAAGGGCTATTGGGGCCGTCATTTTCCACCTTTTTACTTTCTTGCTCTTCATCTGATCTAAAATTTTCAACCTCAAAAACTTTTCTTCTTTCCAACCTTACTATTCTTTTTCTTTCATTCGTTCTTTCTATTTTCCTCAATACATTCTCTTTTCATCATGTCTTCTAGTTTTGCTTCTAAAAAGGTTAAGAGTTTTAAGATAGAACGTGGGGGGGTCAACTTGGCAAGACGACGATGACTTAGTCCCATCAGCCATTGAAGGTCGGGGCTATCACAAGCTGGCTTACTAGCTCAACCTTATGTCCAAGAAAATAAAGAGAGAAATAGTTTGGGTGGAAAAATTCAGAGTGAGGTAGGTGAAATGACATCTTCCAACTGTGCTTAGACACATGGCATAATTTGGGCCATTCATCTAATCTAATATGCGACTATATAAAGGGCTATTGGGGCCTTCATTTTTTACCTTTCTAGTTTCTTACTCTCCATCTAATCTAAAATTTTTAACCTCAAAAGCTTTTCTTCTTTTCGACCTTACCATTCTCTTCCTTCCATCTGTCCTCTATGTTTTTCTTAGTACATTCTTGTAAACACCCGATTTTGTTTGAAAATATTTTTTTTAAAATTAGGCTTTAACTGTAATTGAGAGATTTTTGTGATTAAATTCCATAATCAATTGGCATTAAAAATGATGTGGAAAAATTATCAAGATTTAATTCCATAATCAATTCTCATTAAAAATGAAATCAAATAAAATCATAGATTTAAGGGGAATTGATTGAGCATGAATTCTTATATAAATTGTGATCAAAGTAAAGAGGGAACATTAAAAAAAAAAAAGATTATGCAAAAAATTTTAAGAGAAAAGAGAGAAATTTGTTTAGCAACCAAGAGGTTTTAGGTTCTAAGTTTGGTTTGTTTAGATTTTTTAGAATTGGGATTTGATGTTTTTAGGTTTGAATTTCTGTAGGGTTTTGCATTCTAGGGATTTTTTAATTTAGTTTTCTAGACAATTTGTTAGGTTTCTAAAAATTTTGTCGACTTTTAGGATTTATTCATCCATTTTTTGAAATCAA
The DNA here is from genome assembly GCF_047325235.1 of Durio zibethinus. NCBI lineage: Eukaryota > Viridiplantae > Streptophyta > Magnoliopsida > Malvales > Malvaceae > Durio > Durio zibethinus. The sequence continues at coordinate 17,871,452 of NC_143187.1, forward strand.
TTAGAGAGAAGACAAATGAATAACCATTTTAGAAAAAAAGGCATACTCAAACACTTTTGAATAAAAGCCTAAAATTTGAGGCACCCAGATTTGTGTAACCATGCATAAGCAAACCTGATTGCAAGTATTCGCTTTCCCTTTTCCACTCCATTTTCTGTTTTGATTTTATTTTTCTTATTTTATTTATTTTATTTATTTATTTTTATTTACTCTTGCTATTTTTTATTTTAAATTGAAAAACATATTACTTATTATTATGATTTTTTTTCTTTGTACTTATTTGTGAAAAAAATAAAAAAAATCTTTTCAAATAAATTCATGAATCTCACCAAACTATTGAAAATTTTTCATAAATTTAAATTTTAATGATTCCAACAAACATTGAGAAATTCTATAAATAAATTTCAAAATGATAAAAAAATAATTTTTATCCTCCAAACTATTGGAGAATTGCTTCCTAAATTAAGTCTCACCAAACTATTAGGAGATTTAATGAATTTTCTCACAAAAATAAAATTTTATAAATATTTTTCAAATAAAATCTCACCAAACGATTGGGAGATCTGCCTCAAAGTAAGTCCTACCAAAGTATTGGAAAACTTTATTAATTTTCTTGAATAAAATACTATAATAAATCTGACGATTGAGCCTCTTCAAGGTGGGATAATAATCTTCATGAATACTCTTGAGGTAAGAGAATTATCTTAAATTACAACCAACCTATTGGGATAATTTTAAGATTAATTTTCAATATTTAATATTTTGGTAAAAACATAAACATTTTAAGGCTTGGATAATCTACAATCAAACTAGTACCATTCTTTGGATGGGTGTCGTGGGGGTGTTATAGCCTTTCCCAGGTGTAACCGCACTCCTAAACTTAAACTTTGATTTCTTATATCAAAATCTAATATTTAAATATACCTAAGTCAATTTTGGGAGTCCTCTTTAAAGAAAATAGATTCAATCAGGTGGCCAATCACACCTAAACAAAAAATATTGGTGGTGACTCTTTTAATCCATGTCTAGTGATAGGTCCACAGATCTATATGTTATGACAGTTTGGCGACTCCATTAGGGACATCGAGAGTTAGGCCAGTAAATGATTTCTTGTTATCCAAGCCTTGCTTAATAAATTTGAGATTATTTTTTTCTTTTCGATTTTTTTATTTTCATTGTTTTTATTATGTTTAGTTATTCACCTGTATATATATGTCATTCATTTGTATGTGCATAACATAAACTCTCCACTCCAGCTCTACCGTTAGGAGGGAGTGAAGTACTTATGTCCTCGTGAGATTTCATGCCTTTGTATGGACCTACAAAATACTTTCACTCAAATTGAATCTTTTTCGCTTGTAGCCTATGATGGGCGAGGATTTGGGTGCCTTACTAGTCTGTAATAGACTATGATGTAAAGAACAATTTGGAAACCTTTTAAAGGTAATCCAAACCATATATAATTAACTTCAACAGCCTAACCATAGATAGAGCATGTCTTTCCACCCTTTATAGTTAACCCAAATCTAAGGTCATGTTGCTATTTTACTCGCTTTATAGTGTTTTTTTTTTTTATTGATGTGACTAATCGATTTTTTTGTCTTCTTTTTATTTTTTTTCTTATTATGCATATTCATAAACATACATGCAGATTGCATATTATGCTTACTAATCTTTTTTATTATGTATGCATGCATTCATACATCATTGTATTCAGTCTTATGTATAATCTAAAGGTTCCACAAACATTATTTTAAATTTGCACATTGTGAGAAATTAAGGTTCAAGGATAGCCCAACACCATTACTATACCCGAGCTAGAGCTAAGAAAATGGAGCAAGATAATACAAGTCATCTCAAAATGATAGAAAAGGCCCAGGTGATACTTGAAAGGAAATTAAGTAAGATTCTGAAAGCTTTAGAAAAAATAAACAGAGGGAAAGCAGTAGAAAAAGATATCTCACATGAAGATACTGAGCCACTGTATCCTTCAGGTTTCACCCTACATCAAGCTCAAACCATTCCCAGCTTTCAACAACAATAAATGACGATCCCAAATTACAATCAAAAGAATGTTCAGAGCCATATCAATCTTGTCTTCACTAAAAAGGTAGATGAGCTTATCCAAATTCCTAAAATGGATGAAACTAAAGAGGAAGTGAAGTTACAGACAGCTACATCCTCGAAAGACTCTAATATCGATCAAGCTATGAACATGATAGAAGAAAGATTATGGGCTATAGAAGGCATTGATTTCTATGGATCCATGGATGTTACCAACCTTTGTTTGCTTTCAGATGTTACAATTTCTCTTAAATTCAAGGTACCAAAATTTGAGAAATACGACAGTACTAAGTGCCTTATTACACACATCATAATGTACTATCGTAAGATGGCAGCACGTGCCAACAATAAGAAGTTACTAATGCATGTGTTCTAGGACAGCTTAACCAGGTTTGCTATAAGATAACATGTCCGTATTAAGTCATGAAAGGATTTGACTCGATCTTTCATCAACCAATACCACCACATCATAAACACGGCTCTTAATTTCTTTTTGTTACAAGATATGGAAAAGAAAATATTTGAATCATTCAAAGAATATACCCAAAAATAGTGAGATGTCATTGCCAAGTACAACCTCGCCTGACAAAAAAAAATGACAGTGTTATTTATAAGCACTCTAAAGTCACCATAGTACAAGAAAATGATAGGGAAATGACTAAAAATTGTGTCAATATGGTGATTTCAGGGGAGATCATTGAAAATGCAATCAAGAGTGAAAAATTGGAAGAATGAGAATCTTTTGTTGCTAAAAAGATGCTTAAGAAAAAAGAAAGTGAGACCCAAGTTATGAGTTTCGACAGGCAGCAACCCAAAAACTACCTTCAGCCAATCTATCCCACGTATCATTTTTCTACATGTCATGCTTCTGTTATACTCTATTAGTCAACTCTATGACCTTCTTATCCATCCACACCTAAACCTTCCATTCGTCTAATTGCCCTAACAAGTGGTGTGTGAGAATCATAGAATCGAGAAAAGCCTACATTTGACCCTATTCCTATGAACTACATATATTTGTACCAAGAGCTTTACAAGAACCATTTGATTCTTCCTATTACTGCAAAAAAATATAAACCTCCCTATCCTAAATGGTATGACTTTATCGTTCACTGTGACTACCATTTTAGTGTGATGGGCCATTCCACCAAAAATTGTATTTCTTTGAAACATATGGTGCAAAGTCTAATCAAAGTGGGACTGATAAATTTTGATACCAGTAGAATCACGTGTCTAATGTTAGTGAAAACCCATTGTCCAATCATCCAAGGTCATAATTTTTAGGAGGTTGATTGGAATTGCTTATCATCTTGGACTTCTTGAGAATATGAATCTTTTTTTATGTACTTGGATTTCATTTTATTTTTCATCATTTTAATAAAGTGATAGATTTGATGCATTTTCATGACATTCTTCTTTTGTGTGAAACACCATTATTTATTTTTACCTTCTTATACCTTTTTTCATATCCTTTCTTTGATTTCGAATAATGAATGTTCAGACAGTCGTGACAATAATTCAAGATTCGATTTTGAAAACCTCATTCAATGATCTGATTAATAGATGAAAATTATTGATTCATTCGGACTATTGAATAAAAGGATAAATTTGGAGAAAAATTTTAAAAATGATGCAATACATGATCTTTGTAATTGTTCATAAGTTTGCTCTTAGTCAGTGAATGTTCTTCATTGAGAGTATTCATGTTCGAAATGAGAAATGGTCATATTTCTTCTATTCTTAAAAAAAAAAAAGTAAAATCATCATTTGATACCCCATTTGAGCCTATTGAAAATTTCTTTTGAAAAACCTTAATCAAGGATCACCCCTATACTGCGAGCAAAGTTTGATAAGCTTGCTTATCCTTAGTGATTTCAGGGGCAAAGCCTAATGGTGCTTAAGTTTTTCTTGAAAATGGTGAAAAAAAAAGAAAAAGAAAAAAAAATTGAAAAAATAAAGAAGAATTTGATGGGGCAAAATGTCAAAGTGCTCCATATGAAGAAATGATCCTTGGTTTGATTACCCTACAAATACAATTTGGGCTAGTTTTATTCATTTCTTTGGCAACCTTTACCCTAGCCTACGTTACATCCCTTAAAAGTCTGTTTTGATCGAACGTAAATACCTAATTTGAAGAATCATGAATTGCATTGGGGTGGGTGTGCCATTAGATTGTTTGAAGCTTTGATCAAAATGTCATTGATGAATAAAAGGGAAAGAGAAATGAAAAAAAAATGAGAAAAAAGGTGTGCAAAAAAAAAAGCAAACAAAAAAAGGCCAAAAAAGAAACAAAAAAAATTACAAAAAAAAAGAGAGAGCAAAAAAGAAAAAATAAAAAGAAAAGGAAAAAAGAAGGTTTAGATCAAAAACCCGAAAGGGCGATTTAAGTAAAGATGAAAACTTGAAAACATAAGTCCGTATGAAAGTCCCAGGAATGATGATGATATTAATGGAGTCACATTTTTGAATGAGAATTTTGAGTTTGAGTTTAAAATTATCTGAGCAATCATTATTTTGGATGTTAATGTCCTATTTGAATAAATCATAGCATTTTGTCCTTATTCACCCTTGAGTTGTTCTTTGCCCTACCTTTTGTTCTTTTAGTAATAAAAGCTCATTTTTCTTATCTTTCACCAAATAAGCATTCCCTAAATAAATTAAGGAAATGTACCATGTCTGTCACGGATTTAAATGATGGCAAATAAATGAATGGCATTTTTCATAGAGTTTTTCTTTCTTTTAAAAGAAACCCAAGATGAGATAAATGAAATAAACATGAGAAAATAATTTACGATGGGGTAAATTAGGTGACCTTGTGATGAACCAGTGATAAATTGGTTGACACGAGTTGTGAATTGTGACCAGATGAGAAGAATGACATAGATCAACCGACAAAATTTGTTTTGAATCTATTAATACTGAAAAGCTAAAAAGGACTAGTGGAGTCTTGAAAACTTTGTCACCACAATTGAAATTTCATGACATTAGCATTATATACATTACATTCATATTTGTATCCTAGATAGGACATGCATTTGCATCGTTGCAATATCATCATAATTCATTTTTGATCTTAGCTCAGTCCAGATCATTTTTTTGACTCACAGTTTCATCGCTATCAATCATCTTTAACCTTGACTCAAACCTGGTCATTTTATTTTTTGACTTGCAATTTTATCTCGATCAGTTATTTTCGACCTTGACTCGATCTTGATAGCTTTATTTTCCTAACTTGCAACATCATCTTGGTCATTCATCTTTGACCCTAATTCTATCCTGGTCATTTTCAGACTCGTGGCATTGTCTCGATCATTCGATCTCGGCTTAGTTCAGATTATTTTTTTAACTTACGGCATCGTCTCGATTATTCATCTTCGATCTCAACTCAATCTTGGTTGCTTTTAAACTCACGGTATTGTCCCGATCATTCGATCTTAGCTCAGTATAGATCATTTTTCTGACTCACTGCATAATTTTGATCATTTATCTATGATCTGACCCGATCCTGGTCGTTTTCAGTTTAGTGACATCATCCCTGTCATTCATATATGACCTTGACTCAGTCTTGATCACTTTGAAACTTAAGGTATCATCACAGTCATCCTATCTTGGCTTGGTCCAGATCATTTTCCTGACTCGTGTATCATCTCGGTTACTCATCTATGACATCGACTCAGACTTAGTCACTTTCAAACTCGTAATATCGTCTCAGTTATTCGATCTTGGTTCGATCCAGATCTTTTTTTTTAACCTTTGCAAAACTTGGAATCTTGTGAATTTAAAAGTCCTGGTGAACCTAGAATCTTTGCAAATCTAAAACCTTTAAAAAACTTGAAATCTTGCAAATCTTTTTTTTTGCAAATCTGAAAGTCCTTGCAAACTTGAAATCTTTGTAAATCTAGAACCCCATCAAAACTTGAAATCTTACGAATCTTTCATTCTTGCAAATCTGAAAACCTTTACAAATTTTAAATATTTGCAATTTTATTAAACTTGAAATATTAGAATCTTTCAACTTCTATCATGGAACCTCATAAAATTTTTGAATGTCCAAATTATGAATTTTGGGATTTAAAGTTGAAATTGTGAACTTTATTTTTTTGATCTTCAGTTCAATCTCAGTCACTCATTTTAATCTCGGCTCAGTCCAGAACATTTCTTATTTTGTAGTTTAGTCTCGATTATTTTGGCATGCTTTGATCACTTTTTAAATCTCGACTTTCAAACCCGAACAAAATGGATATCTTTTATCATTATGCAATTCCTGTTCCATAGAAAATGCACAAAGAAGGGCAGCTGTAGATACCTCATTTTATCTAGGAATATTTTTTCAAAATTAGGCTTCAATCGTAATTGAGAGATTTTTAGGATTTAATTCCATAATCAATTGGCATTAAAAATAATATGGATAGATTGTCGGGATTTAATTCCATAATCAATTCACATTAAAATGATAGGGAGAGATTTTTTAGATTTAATTTCGGAATCAATTCTCATTAAAACAGAAATCAAATAAAACCATAGATTTAAGGGGAATTGATTGAGCATGAATTCCTATATAAATCTGTGATCAAAAGAAAGTAGGCATTCGGATAAAAAGATTATGTAGAAACACTTGAGAGAAAATAAAAAAAATTTATTTAGCAACCAAGAGGTTTTAGGTTTGAGGTTTGGTTTGTTTAGAATTTCTAGAATTGGAATTTCGTGTTTTTAGGTTTGAATTTCTGTAGGGTTTTGCATTCTAGGGATTTCTAGGTTTAGTTTTCTAGACAACATGTTAGGTTTTTGAAAATTTTCTGTCGACTTTTAGGATTTATTCATCTATTTTTGGAAATCCATTAGAGAGAAGATAGAAGAATAATCATTTTAGAAATAGATGCATACTCAAATACTTCTGAATAAAAGCCTGAAATTTAAGGGACCTAGATCTGTGTGTTTTATCATGAACAGCCCGACCCAATCGTAGGTATTCTCTTTCTTTTTTCCATTCCATTTTCTATTTTGATTTTATTTTTCTTATTATATTTTGTTTATTTTTATTTACTCTTGCTATTTCTTATTTTAAATTGAAAAAATATAGTACTTATTATTATGATTTTTTTTCTTTGTACTTATTTATGAAAAAAAAGAAAAATCTTTTAAAATAAATTCATGAATCCCACCAAACTATTGGTGAATTTTCATAAATTTAAATTTTGTAGAATCCACCAAACTATTGGGAAATTCCATAAATAAATTTCAAAGGGATAAAAAATAACTTTTATCCTCCAAACTATTGGAAGATTGCTTCCTAAATTAAGTCTCGCCAAACTATTGGGAGATTTAATGAATTTTCTCACAAAAATAAAATTTTATGAATATCTTTCAAATAAAATCTCACCAAACTATTGAGAGATCTACCTCAAAGTAAATCCTATCAAACTATTAGGAGACTTTATTAATTTTCTTGAATAAAATACTATAATAAATCCGATGACAGACCTCTTCAGGGTAAGACAATAGTTTTCATGAATACTCCTAAGGTGAGAGAATTATCTTAAATTGCTACCAAACTGTTGAGATAATTTTAAGACTAATTTTTAATATTTAATATTTTTGTAAAAGCATAAACATTTTAAGGCTTAGATAATCTAGAATTAAACTGGTACTATCCTTTGGATGAAAACCATGGGAGTGCTATAACCTTTCTCATATATAACCGGACTTTTGAACTTAAACTCTAGTTTTGTTAATCAAAAATTACTATTTAAAGATACCTAAGTCAATCTTGAGACTCTTTTTTAAATAGGATAGATTCAATTAGGTGGTCAATTACACCTAAACAAAAAAGATTGGTGGTGACTCTTCTATTCCATGTCTAGGGATAGGTCCATGGATCTATACGTTATGACAATTCTCTTTTCATTATGTCTTTTAGTTTTACTTTTAGAAAGGTTGAGAGTTTTAGGATAAAGCTTAAGAGAGTCATCTCGGGTAAGACAACGATGACCTAGTCCCACCAGTTATTGGAGGTCGAGGCTATCATAAGATGGCCAACTGGCTTAACCTCATGTCTAAGAAAAGGTAACAATAAAATGATTAGAGTGCTCAAGTAAAAGAAGAACAAGTTTTAAGCATGGAAAAGCTATGTGTTCAGATTAATTTTAATTTGAAAAATCCATCTCATCTCTTTGTCTCTCATATCAGTCCGTCTTTTATGGTCGACCTTCCCTCATCTTTGGTTATTCCCCCTTTTGGGGTCTAGTATCATGAACTTTCTTTTTCTTTTGCTTTCTCACCCATAAATGCTCATGTTGTCTCTTCTATTCTTCTTTGGTCAATTTTTGTTAACATCACCTTTTTTTTCGAAGGGTCTCTTATTTTTTTATCTTCTCACTAAAGTCATGATGCTCTTAGTGATTACTTCATATTGAAATCCTATTCTTGCTCTGGACTTTGAGTCTTCAAGTAGTGAAGACTCTGAAGATGAGAAATGTTTCAAAGAAGAATAGCAGGAGAAGGTGCCCTTGCTAAAGAAAATGGTGACAAGGAAGAGAGTTCTTAGGAATAAGACAAATTGGTCGAGGTTATTGTATATATTTTTTATGACCTCGATATGATCTTCAAGGATGTGATAATGAAACTAAAAGGCATGGCTAATCTTGAGTACTGCCCCAATATATCTTCAGCTCATCACGTCCATGCTCTGGTGATGAATTTTTGTTTTCCTAAATAGAGGTATAGTATATTAGTACCAAACTTCTCAAATCAGGTCACTGATAAGCTGAAGCCTTATTGGCTCTGGGTATGTTGGGATTCATTTATGGTCGGTCTAAGATTTCCACTTCATTATTTATTTGTTTCAATTTTTAGTTCTTATAATTTAGTTATCACTCAGCTCACTCTTAACTCTATATAGTACATAGTAAGTTTTATTATTTTTTATCAACACTTAGGTATTCTTCTTGATTTCTCTTTATTCAAAAAAATTTTCTATTAAAAGGCATCCTAATGATAAAAAGGGTACTCGATCCAATAAGAAGTTGTTTGCTGATTGCCTGAGCTCTATCAAAAATAGAAGCTACCTTTCCCCTATCTCTAAAAATAAAAATAAAAGTAAAGATGATAAGATCGAAGTTGAAGTCGAGGTCGAGGTCGAGATCAAGGCTCGAGAGATAATGAATGAGTTTGATAATTTTGTGGACTTGCATGTTGTTCTTTTCATCCTAGACTTATTAGATTAAGACAAAATGATGGACTACACTTGTAAGGGGAGCTTGTCATAGATGCTTACGAGCTGACCTCTCCCGAAGTAATAAATTAGATAAAGTATTGAGGCAGGTGTAAGGTAACTTATAGGATCTTTATTTTTTCTAATTTTTTATCAAACTTTTAGCTTAATTTTATAAAGATGTCTTTCAACAAATACTTCAACTTCTCCCTCTTTCGACATGAGCCCAAGCCCAAAAAAGCTTTAAAGTAAGAAAATTCAGCTCAATGGCCCTTCTCTCGAGGGGAACAAAGTCACCAACCCCACAATGGGTAAACCACTCAACACTCTTTAGCCACTAAGAAACATAAGACCATTACACACCAAGAGCTTTCATCGATAGCACCCCCTTTTATGAAAACATTGAGGATTAAGGCCTCCTCCTTCACCCTATAAAACTAAAGTCTAAGGTGTAAAGGTCCAGCTCGAAAAAGATCTATATGAGTCTAGAGTACATTCTAGTTGATAACCCTATTAAGAACTCTGATGTGGCTAGAAGGTTTTGTTAGGTCGTGGTTTCTTCCAGCGGTGAGTATTACTTAACTTTAGCACAGCCTTTTCATTATTCTTTTTTTTTTTTGCTAAGTTCAAGCTCGTCCTATTAATCTATCAAAAACTCTTTTTTGTACTCGTAAACAACATTGGCTAAGCCTTCCAACTCCCCTATCTAACTATGGTCTACCTACTCAAGGCCAACAGGGATATAACTATCATGAGCGAGAAACACTAAAAAATCTCGAACCCCTTAAGCAACTTAAGGTCTAGCTTCAACAAGTCTCATAAAAAAGAAATCAAATAGAAAAAAAAGATTGATGAGCTAACAGCCAAGCTGAAAAATGTCTACATCAAGAAGGCCTCAGTAGAGTCTATGAGGGAATAGGTTGAGCTGAAACTTAGTGATGCTTAAGTTGAGATAGTTAGCTGAGGTCCAAGCTTGAAGCTAAAAATAAGGAGAAAAAAAAACTAAAAAAGAAGTCACTAAGAGGTTTTAAACCTATGGTGAATTCTTCAACCTCTCGGTGAAATTTTCCAATGAAAATGTTTTTGGTGCTTTTAAGCTGACAAAGAATGAGATGCAATTCAAATTTATCGACCTTAACCTTGATCTTTCTGATATTGACCAGAATAATATCAAATCAAGGTTTCCTCTAAATCAGTCAAATGAAAAAAAAAGAGAGAGGAAGAAAGAGAGAGAAATGATAAAGATGATGCATTGGACGGTAAGCTCAAGGCTATTATACACACTAAGCTGAGGAGGAACAAGCCAATATTACTAGTGCTGCTACTAGGGATTCTAATACTACTACCACTGTTATTGATGTTTAGGGCTTTTTTTTTTTTTTGTTAACTTTTGTAAATTTTTGTTCAAGTATGAGGTCAAATTTTTGTTATAACCTTGAGGACAAATCATTGTAAACAATTTCTATCAATGATATTTTTTTTGTATTGATCTAATTATGAAAGAAAGGATTTATAAAATTTCGTTTCAAAAGTTTTAGTTTAATTTTATTTAATTTAAATTTTCTAAGTTCAAGCTTGAATAGCGCTTACAAGATGACTTCTCGACTTAAGTACTATGAAATTAGCTAGTATAATTTAGAATAATTGATTTAATTAAAGTAATTCAAAGTTTTAGCCTAGCTTGAGTGAGCTTAGAATTCATTTGGAGTCTAAGGTTGGGTTCCATTAGGTTTGTTTATTCCTAGGTCCAAGGATTATGATGAATGTTATCATGTTTTAGCCTTAAGTTTTAGGTTAGACATATCAAGTTAGAAACATTGTTTTTGGGCTAATCAATGAATAAGATCATCATAACTTTTTGACTTTTGGAATACAAGTATAAGCTTGATTTAATCCAAGCTACTAAAAATATATTTTTAAAATATTTATGTTTCATGTTTTTGGTAACCAACTGCCTTTCATATCTTGTAATCTATAAGTCACATCATGGATGATCACTTTAACGACACATGGTCCTTTCAGGTCAGAGTTGGCTTACCACCCCAGTCATTAACTTCTGAGGCTTAAACCTTTCTAAGTACCATATCACCCTTCTTAATGTTTTTTCATCAAACCTTTTTGTTTGTAATAATTGGATACCCTTTGTTGTTAAGTTGCTATTCGTGTTAAAGCCCTTAGGGCCTCTTCATTTCCTTCCTTTGATCGTAACTCAACTTTCAAGCTCAAAAGATCAATCTTGATAGATGCTATAGCTTCTGTTCCAAATGCTAGGTGAAAGGGGATTTCTATTGTGGGTATATTAGTGGTTATTTTCAAGGCCCATAGTATTCCGAGGGGGTCATTAGCCCATTTTCCCTTTGCCTCATCTAATTTCTTTTCCAAGGCTTTCAATATTATCTTATTTGAGGCCTCGACCTATCCATTAGACTAAGGGTGGGTTAATGATGTAAACCTTAAGTCAATTTGGAGGTCTAAACACCATTCTTTAAACCTTGGATTTTTTGCATTGTTTGCCATTATCTGTGACTATGAACTGAGGTAAGCCAAACTTGTAGACTATATTCTTTTACACAAATTTTTTGACTTGGCCTTTCATTGTAGTGGTTAAAGCCTCGGCTTTAAGTTATTTTACGAAGTAGTCTACCACTACCAAAATAAATCTCATCTTACCTATGATCGAGGTGAATAGTTCAAAGACATCCATTCTCCACTGTCTAAAGGGCCAGGGGTTGATAATGGGAATAAGCTTAGTCAATGAAAGTTGTTGAATGTAAG